>NC_034010.1:16879813-16958809 GCF_000346465.2 Prunus persica
GAAGAAAGAGATCTCATAGCGTATATCTTATCGCATTTCTTGTCTCTCTCTTGTTCTACACACACTCTCACACAATATACTATATGTTTCTCTAATAAATATGCGCACGCCCTGCCCCCTTTTTGAGATAGCGCACATATGCTCACATAAAAAGAAAAACACTCTCTCCTCTCCGAGTGTATACACATTTGTGTGGAAAACACACTCTCTGTGTAAAAAAAAATATATATATATGCGCTAAAGAGTATACACATTTCCCACACACCCCATGTTTTTCGAAATATAGAGAGAGAGAGAGAGAGAGAGAGAGAGAGAGAGAGAGAGGCATATAGAAGAAAGAAATGGGGTTGGGTATAGGGAGGGGATGTGATAGAAAATAGAGGTGGAGAGAGTGAGTGAGTGAGAGAGAGACAGAGACACAGACACAGACACAGACAGAGAAGAGATAAAAGATACGAGGGGAAAGGAAGGGGTGGGGTGGGGGGGGCGTGTTAAGGGAGGCAGAGAGGAGATAAGATAGATAGTTAAAGTTACTAGAATGCCCATGTCACGTCAGCACCCTTAACGGTTTTATGGACGGAAATGGACGGAAGTATGATAAAGTGAGAAAATTTAAGCAACTTTTAGAGATTCTGGGGCGTTAAGTGAGAAAATTTTATTTTAAGGGGGTAAAGTGAAACCAAACGTCCTTTTTAGAGGGTGAAACAGTAAATAAGCTTTTTTTAAATATAGCAAAATAATCAACCATTTAATTAATCATTATTGCAAATTCATCATGAATATTAGCCAAGGAGGACCATCGTGCAGCCAAAAGTACAAATTTGTTGAAATTACAAGCATAAGAATCAAAGTGGAGGAGTCTAAAGTAAAGACTACTCTACACTAAGAAACAAAAAAAATAAATGCAACTCCACCCAAATTGATAGGGCCTCACAAACCCTAGACACAACAAATTTTCAATGCTGAATCATAATTTCGGCATAGTCAATAAATCCCAAGATTATCAAATCTTGAGAGTGATTATCACTTGAATTCATATATTAAAGTCAAAAAATGGTTATCCATGGACAAGACAGCTAATGGAAAGGTCATCAAACCAGTTTGAAAATCTGCAATCAAATTTGATTAAATTCAACTTGCTGACACAACACCTGGACCCAACACCAAAAAGCAAAAACAATAACAATAACAAAAAAAATAAAATAAAATAAAATAAAATAAAAATAAAAAAAAATCCCTAGAAAGAAGATGTATATTTGCTCCTGCTTATTCATAAGCTGATTAATCTTTATCATGTTAAAAAAGTGATAAGCCACAAGCAACATGTTGCAATAGGAAAGAGCCGTGACTGAATTTCATAGCAGCAGCTGCTTTTCACATGCACTTATTATAAAAGCAAATCTGGACTTCAAGTCTAACCCTATACACAGCTAGGGTTTAGCTTTGAAAATTATGTATGAAAATGACTGGTTGAATGCGATTAAAGAAAAAAAAATATAGAAAATTTGTAGCTTTAAGCATGACATTGACTTTAAGTTGTCTCCTTGGACATGAGCCACCCACCACCATGGATCCACTTGAGCACTTGTAATATTTAAAACATGTGTTTTGATCTGATAAAAATATCGCAACTTGCTAGATCTGGTATAGTTTAGTTCAAAGTTTGTCAAATTCGTGTGGAGTTATGCACTGGACAAAGTAGGAAAAAGTTGTTGCCAACTTTGAGTTCCACATTAGAATACATGGAATGTGTCATATAAAGGAATTTTATTTGGGGTACCCATCATGATCCGCTCTATTAAAATATAAGCTCTCTCTGTTTAAATACAAGGTTTTAAGATGACATATACGTATGTGACTTCGCCATCTACTCGGGGTTAAGAAGCCCTACAAGACTATCGTGTATCGAAGGGATTTGAACTTATCATTTTAATTATAAGAAAAGAAATATTATTAGATTAAAAGCTAGTTGGTGTATAAGACGACGATGAAAGAAATTAAAATACTTCAATATGATAAGAAAGAACTGGTATTAAGGTTTTGAGCACTCAAAATTTCATGTAAACAAGGTTTAAGGGAAACCAGGAAAAAAAGGAAAAACTTGCCCATGTTTCTTTCTTTAATTTTATTATGATGTATAGAAAAATCAAAGAAATTGGTAAGGTTTACAGGTGTACCCAAAACCAATTCAAACAAGTATTGGTTCTTAAATACAGAAATACTTTGAAATTGCTTGACGTATAAGTTATATCTTATAAATCATGTAAAACAAGTTTATTAATGCCTCAAATCATACATATTAACTAATTACTTGCTCTAATGATACTTCTTTTCTCAGTGTTATAGAAGAAGTTTCAAAGTTGAATCCAACGACCCGAATCAAAATTCTATAAGTACACCTGGCATTAACATGCCAGTACCTTGACTAGAATTTAAGCTGTTTTTAGGTGACTAATTTTTCTTGATAATCTATTGATGCATGCATCCTCAAGAATTAATGAAGATTAATCCGGGTGTTTAAAAATCAGATTACTTTTTCCCCCTCTTTATTTAGAACTTTCTGGTGTGGCCCTCAATCATGGACCCAGGAAGCCTTTTTTCTCATGAAACAAAAATGTACATAAAATTTTATAAATCAAACAAAGTCACATTATAAGCAAATATAACACAAAAAATACAAAATATGAATAAATATAAAATCAAACACATTGTCCAACTTCAAAAAAATTTAAAGAGCTTACCTAGTGAAGTGGAACCCTTCTCTCTTTGAGTGTATCAAAATCTTTGATTATTGAATCTGAATCAATATCCACAGAAAGCTCTTTCTCAATGTAGACAATGAAAGAATCTGCGAGATACTCATCCTCTATTTTATTGCGAAATACAATCTTAACATGTTTTATAGCTAAAAATGCTCATTCTGTAGTTACAGTAAATATTAATCCGGATGATTAAAAATCAGATTACTTTTTCCCCCTCTTTATTTAGAACTTTCTGGTGTGGCCCTCAAACCAGAATGTCCATGTACTCTGAACTAAGAGCGTCCACTACACTTTTAAGCTTGAGTGGGCCGGCTGCTTCTAGCTCTTAGCACCAAATGAACTCCTGGTCATATTTGGCAATTTTTAGCATAGAAATTTATTTATCAATTGCACCCAATAATTCTATTCTAATAAATAAATAATTTAATAATTTAAAACAGAACATAATTGGAGAAAAAATGTATTTGTTCGGCCAAATCGATTGGCTGCAAAATGAAGTCCACATGACCCAAAAATCTAATCATTATTCACTCCAATTATCTTCTCTCTCTTTTTTTAATCCAAGACGGTGACATTTTTAATTAACTTTGTCCTATTTTTTCTTATTCAAACCCATTTTCATTCTCATTCGTTGATATTAGGATCGGTCGTCCATATTTTAAAATTTGGGATAAGTGCAAAATTAAGAAACAAAAATTGGATTTAATCTTCGCATTTATTGTCATTCATATAAGTCTTCTGACTTTTCTGCCAAAATAAAATTACATTTCTTTTTTGTATTTTCTGATGTAGATCTTTTTTTATATTTAAATTAACTATTTACTTAATTAATGTCTCACAAATATCTTACCATACTTCTATCACTACCATCTCCATGGCCAAAACCTTTTAAAAAAACTTTGCTATTACGTAGAATAAAAATATCGGCCATGGAGATAATATCAGTTCTTAAATTTACATATATATTGACCTGTATTTTGATATCAATCGTGACTACCAATTTGTTCGGGGTTAGTACATGGCTAGGTTAATTAGAGTTTATTTTGGTTAGATTTAATTTAATTAGGGATTTAAAACACCTACTAGCGTTGGGGGGGGGGGGGGGGGAAGGGGGAAGGGGGTGGGGTGTTATCCCTTGCCTGTTCTTCCTCTTCGTTATTTTAGATCAATATTAATGAAAATTAAGTATGGGTTCCTCTGTTGAAGGCCGATATCATGAAAATCTTGAACACGAGGTGAAATTACTTCATGGGGTATTTTTTTCAACCCAAAATATCTAATACAGCCCCGCCCGAGCCTACTCCTAACACCCCTTCAGGTAAGATAAATATATATATTCCATTGAGGGATCCCTCAAATAACTTATTTGAGGGATACCCTTGTAGGAAACACTCCGTATTGTATTTCACTAATCCAAATCGTCTATTTTGTAGATACTCATTCAAAGATTATATGTACAAAAAATCACTTGAATCCGATATCATTTTATCACTCAATTGAATTATTAAAATTTTAGTACTTTCTTAAAGCACCGTGTTCATTGATTTTGTAGGACACAATTGGATATCAAAACGGTTTCTAATTTGTATAATTATTTGCAATGATGATCTATGAATGTAGAATTCAAAAATAGATAGTTTCAATCGTTGAAAAAATATTTAAGAAAAAGTATCTCTCAAATAAAATTATTTAAATAATCTCTAAATAGAAAGAGACTGTATATATATTATATAAAAAATAAAGTTCATTGGAAGATATTTTCATAATTGGCTACTCTCCATTTTCCCTTAAGTCGGGCCTTACATATGTTTTACGGTCAAATTAAGTCCTCAAAAGCAGCCAAAAAGAAGTGGACAATCACGCATAATATCATATATGTTTGTTGGCGCATCAAACTCACAAAAAGAAACCACGTACAAAAAAACAAAATGGAACACCCAAAATTATGGTGAAAAACAGTCGTGCAGAAAATTAACAATTCATAAAAACAGTACAGGCATGTTTCAAACACGTCGATATCAAAGACAGCCTCACGTGAAAATGATGTGTTGTGTTGTGTTGTGCTGTGATGAGGAGGATGACTGTATCCAACAATGTCACGATTCTTTTTACCCTAAAGTCTGAGCCCGTCCCTTCTATTTAGTCCAGTCCAATCCAATCCATTTCTATGTTTCCTTCCTGTACATATCCTTTTCACCTACTTAGTCGACCAATTTTCCTGTGAACAGCTGTGGCTCTTTGTCTTAGTTTCCACGTACCTTTCCACATGTAATCCTAGCCGTTGATGTAATCTTGCCATCCTCTATATATATTATATCCCCCCACTCCTACTTCCTCCTCACCTTCGAACAAACACTTCATCTTTTTGTTCCTCCAATATATTTGATTCTCTCTCTCTCTCTCTCTCTCTCTCTCATCGTTTTGCTCCTTCAAGGTTTAGCCAAATACATGGCAATGGCCTGCTTAAATGTTTGCAAAGACGACCAGGTTAGTGAGATATATATATATATATATATATTCTACCTTCCATATCTCTGTGTGGTGCATGCAGCAGTTGTGTGTGTGAAAACACGTGTATATAAAGATCAAAGATCTTAATTTATATATGTGATGTTATGTATACCCCAAAAACAAAAACAAAAATCTTAATTTATATATAGTACTTCTGTAAGATTCACTTGTGTAAGATAGCTGTAATGTAAAACGAAAGTGCACTGACGACAAAGATATCACTGAAAAAACAATTTTTACGTGGAGCTAAACCAATATGGACAAGGAAATTACAAAACGAATTGGAGAAGGAATCCTACTTCCTCCCAACAATAAGATATTGTCATCCTCTATACTTCCTACCTTAGAACAAATCTCTCTCTCTCTCTCTCTCTCATCTTTTTGCTCCTCCTTTTGGTTATGGCATGCTTAAATGTTTGCAAAGATGACCAGGTTAGTGAATATTACCGTATATGATGATTTCTGACGAGTGATGTTACATGTATCACATTTACTGATTATTTTAGAAATTGATGACTAACATGTATATTAATTGAGGCATACACATCGTATCTACGGCAACTCGTTAAAGTTTATGATCAATGTGTAGTGAATGATATTCTAGGAGTGAAAGCGCAGATGGTTCGAAAAAAAAAGAATAAAGATCTTAATTATATATAGAATTGTTCTGTAAGATTCACTTGGTAAGATATGGAGAACTAGTGTAAAACGAAAGTCCACTCATGACTAAGATATCACTGAATTCAAATTGTATTTGAAGACTAAATGACACGGTGCATTATTCATGAGTGCTAAGATACAGATATTACCTTTTCCTTTTCCAAATTGGTATATTAATTACCTTTTGTTGATGTTTTGAGGCATGAATAATTTGCTAACAACTATGAAATAATTGAAATTTTAGGTAATAATTTAACAATATAACATGTCAAATTGTAACATCGTCGAAATTTGGTCATCAGGAGTTTTAACAGAGTGCGTATCAAAATCATTGATTTGAACATAAATAAATATTGCATTTAGATGGATAATTTATAGCGCTAACTTATTGTCACAAATTCAAATTTTCAGGAATATGTTGAGGAAAAGAACCAAAAGATCAAAGAAGTTTGTACCCTAGATGGAACCACTGATTGGTACGGTCGCCCTGCAGTCCGAGGGAGAACTGGAACATGGGTTGCTGCAACTCTCATATTAGGTATTTAACCCTATCCTTAATTATACTAATTAGCAACACGATTAGTTTAACTATCTATTTTGCTTTATCTTGTTCTGAGTTAGTTGTTTGGATGGAAGATGATCATGTTTGGTGGTCGCCTATTTTAAACGATGATGTAATATTTTCTTAATTAATATAATTTATGAGGTTCCTATAAAAGAAAATTGAACTTTATGTATTTCTGAAGTAATTTTATTTTCTGATTAGTTGGACCACCAAAATCATGTGATACTTTTGAGGTCTTTTCTCTTTTTCTTTCTAATGATGTGATATGATTTATAATGGATGACTTTAATTAGCTAAAATCAAATCAACAATAGCTGGTTTTTTTGACTTCTAAGCACAACTAGTTTGGGGGATGGAGAAATTTATGTGTTATAATCACACCGCCACGTGCTCTTCAACAGAGTAGAATTGTCATATATATCATTCTTCTTCTATATGTGGCCATCATATTATTATGCGACCACGGCCTGTTCTCCATTATTAATCAATAAGTGCTTATAATCATCATTTTAAAAAATGCACACAAATTGATTTATATCTAATCACCTACTAATTATGATCAACCACCCTAAACAATTGATTAATTATTGCGTATCAGAATCAGCTCTTTTTTTTCTTCTTTTTTTCCCTTCTTAAATTTCATAATCTGATCATGATCTGATCATCAGTGAATCAAGGGCTGGCAACGCTGGCATTCTTTGGAGTAGGAGTGAACTTGGTGTTGATGTTGACGAGGGTGCTGGGCCAAGACAACGCAGAGGCTGCAAATAATGTCAGCAAATGGACGGGAACTGTTTACCTCTTCTCTCTTCTTGGCGCTTTCCTCAGTGACTCCTACTGGGGGAGGTACAAGACTTGTGCTATCTTTCAACTTATTTTTGTCATTGTAAGTTATTTGCTATACTTGCCATTCAAAAACACTATTCATCATATTTTTCTGATTTTTATTAAAAATTAAAGTGCTTCATAAAAAAAACACTTGGAACCCCTTTATAGAAGGGCTTATTTAGGAGTGATTTTGGGTGCGCCAGAATCACTTACAAAGAGAATCATCTCCCACGTGCTTCTTCATATAGTTACTTTAAGTAATTTTAAGTGATTATGGGGAGAATCACCTTCAATGTGTTTCTCCATAAATTTACTTAAAATCACTTAACATGATTACATGGAGAAGTGATTCTTTATAGAAGCGATTATTAACCTATCCAGAATCACACTCCTCAAAGCTTTTATGATCTCAAAAGTATTTTTAAATTTTTCAGCCAAATACCATATAGTGCTTTTAACCTTTTAAGATGCCGTGCCCAACAAGCCCTAAGTCTCAAATATTTGTATGGAATATTTTAATTTTCTGTGAATAATAGGGATCACATGGTTTATTGAAAAATAATAATAATAATAATAATAAAGATTGGTGTGACTACCTCCTCTCTTCTTGGCGCTTTCCTCAGTGACTCACTGACTCCTACTGGGGGAGGTACAAGACTTGTGCTGTCTTTCATGTTTTATGGCCGATATGGAATTTGCTTTTGTAGGACCACTTCTGCTTATAAATGCTTTTATTGGACGTACTTCTATTTAAAGAAAGTTAAAATTTTTATTAAAAATTAAAGTGCTTTTTTGAAAAAACACTTGACAGATGAGAATTATTCTAAAATTAAGCACCACATTTTTAACAAGATTAACTACATCTTTCACGAAGATGAGATTCACTTGCATATAAGTGGTAGAAATAATTTATACCCTGGCGGAGCCACTCCTAGGCCTGGAGTGGCCCTGGCCCCTATATTTTTATCTCTCTTTTATTATATTATATATAACATATAGAATTTGTAATAAACAACTTATAATTTAAGTTATAGTTCCCTCTGAAACAAATTAGACATGACTAAATTATAAATATTTAGCTCTAAACATGTAATTATTGAATACTTAGGTGTTTTATATACTTGTATTTTTCACTTCGGCTCCCCAACTTTACAATTCTAGCTCTGCTTTGCTCTATGATAAAAAAATTTCAACTCTATAGATTGTCTTCTCTTTCCTCTTCTTTAGGTATATTGTGTTCAACATTATCTATATTTTTCTTGCAAGTATATACTCATGTAAATTTGTTTGTTTGTTTTTTCTTTTTTTTCTTTTTTCCACAGGGTTTGTCGTTGTTATCACTATCGACCTACATATTCTTACTCAAGCCTAAAGGCTGCGGTGATAAAAATACTCCATGTGGAGACCACTCAGCCTTTGTAATCGGATTGTTCTACATCTCTATATATCTTATTGCACTAGGAAATGGAGGCTACCAACCTAACATAGCTACATTTGGGGCGGACCAGTTTGATGACCAAGGGGACCCCAAAGAAGGGCAGTCAAAGATAGCCTTCTTTAGCTACTTCTACTTGGCTTTAAATCTTGGCTCTCTCTTTTCAAACACAATCTTGGGCTACTTTGAGGATAAAGGAATGTGGACTTTAGGGTTTTGGGCATCCACTGGCTCTGCTGCCATGGCATTGGTCCTGTTTCTTTGTGGTACTCCAAGGTACAGGCATTTCAAGCCTCAGGGCAACCCTCTCTCTAGGTTTTGCCGGGTGATGGTTGCTGCAACAAGAAAATGGAAGGTTGAGATGATGCCAAGTGGGGAGAATTTGTACGAGGAAGATGGGAAGGAATGCTCTCCAAATGATAGGAACATAGTTCACACCCATGGATTCAAGTAAGTTCATATGCTTTCCTAGAATTTTTAATTTTTAGGAACAAATTATATTTTTAATAGATAACATCAATAGTCACACGAATGTGTGCGGGACTGCTTTTGTATGAAACACTTTTATGCTATACTGTTTTTATTAAAACCACGCAAAAAAAAAAAAAATCACTAAAATACCAAAAGAACTCCAAATATAAGTCTCTTAATTCAGTAATTTTAATAAATGCTAAACACAATCCATATGTTTTGATTATTTTCACCAGATTCTTGGATAGAGCAGCAGTCATCACATCAAAGGAGAAGAACGAAATGGACAAGGGAGCTCACAATCCATGGCGCCTCTGCACAGTGACACAAGTAGAAGAAGTGAAATGCATACTGAGACTCCTCCCAATTTGGTTGTGCACAATACTTTACTCTGTAGTTTTCACTCAAATGGCATCACTCTTTGTAGAACAAGGTGCCTCAATGAAGACCACCGTTTCAGGGTTCCACATTCCCCCAGCCAGCATGTCAAGCTTTGACATTCTCAGCGTAGCGGCTTTTATCTTCATCTGCAGGCGGTTTCTCGATCCGCTTTTTGGCAGGCTTAGAAAGAAAAGACTCACTGAGCTTCAAAGGATGGGGATTGGTCTTGTCATTGCAATCATGGCAATGGTTTCAGCTGGAGTTGTGGAGGTGTTCAGGTTAAAATATGCAGTCAAAGAATGCAACAATTGTGAAAGTCCAAGCTCATTGAGCATATTTTGGCAAGTTCCTCAGTTTGTGCTTGTAGGAGCATCAGAAGTGTTCATGTATGTTGGTCAATTGGAGTTCTTCAATGGACAAGCACCTGATGGGTTGAAGAGCTTTGGGAGTGCTCTTTGCATGACTTCAATATCACTTGGGAACTATGTGAGTAGCTTGCTTGTTACAATTGTGATGAAAGTTTCTACTAGAGATGAAATGCCAGGATGGATCCCTGGAAACCTAAACAAGGGTCATTTGGATAGATTCTACTTTCTCTTGGCAGCTTTGACAACGGCTGATCTTTTGGTGTATATATTATGTGCCAAGTGGTACAAGTACATCAAGTTTGAAGCAAAGGTTGGAAATGACAATGGCGTGCACAATATTGGGCAACCTGAACTTGGAGTCTGATAAATTGATTTGGTTTCATCAATTTTCACTCGGGTTTGCTGGACTTGATGCTACGTCGGGTAATAAATAGAGGGTCTGAAAATAGGTCAAAATTATTGCATGTACCGGTTATATCTTTTTGACAAAATGCATGCACAAAATGCATAGTGGTCTTCGTGTGGAGTCGGTCTCATGTATGCTGTGAGAGAGATCATACATAGGCTGGTGAATTCTTAGGGATATGGGTCTAGTAGAGTTGCAATGATACTAGAGAAATGCCTTTTTCATTTCTCCATGTTGAGCACAAGGTGTTGTAAACAATAATATGTAAAATATAGTGTAGTCTTTCACATATATATATATATATATATGTATAATGTACCCTACGATGTGTAACACAATGTCTTTCCTTACTTGAAGTTTGCATTTGGTACACTTGGTCTTCCTTATTTATTTTTCTATTTAAAAAAATGTGGTATTCTTATTTTCCAACCACTTCTTTTATAAAAATTGAATTAGAAGTTATGTTATAAAATTACCTAAATAGATATTCCTCTGTTTAGATGAGGAGAAAATAACTCAGAATTTAGCCAAAAGTCTGGAATTTTAGAGAAGAAATTGACAATTCACTTGTTTGGCAACTTAAGCGTGGAATTTATTAAATGACGCGCTGAAAAAGTCGTGAAAATTGGGGCATCAAATTCCCGAGTTTAATTTCCACCAAAATATGCGTCATTTCACAATTCTCATAGTATTATTTACAAAATTCGACATACGTAAATTCAAACACTCTTCAATTGCTAGAAACTGAAATGATGGAAATATAAATTCCATCATTTTAGAATTCTATATAATTTTCAATTTTTTCATCTAAACGGAGGGATGGTAGAAAATTACTAGTATCGTGTAGTAGGCCCGCCCTCTCGGGTGAGCAAGTTGCACGACATCATAGGGCCCCAAGCAACAGGCCTCCAAAGGAAAATATAAGCCAACAATTAACGAGTCTGTATAAGCTGAGCTAGAAGTATAGGTGAAAAAAAATTAAAAAATGCACCGAAGGGTTTCGAACTTAAGAAACCAAATAACATAATAACATCAACAAATTATGAACCCAAGCCATATTTGGAGAATTCTAAACCCTAACATGTAAGATGTTTTTTGGTCAAAAACCACCTCTATGACATGGTTTGCGTTCGTAATTTGCTATTGTTATTTGTATCATCTTCATTATTCATCCTCTGCATCTCTAATGGGCTCTATATTGCTCATACATTATAGAGAGAAGTTATAAAAACTCAACTCCAACTACAATTTTGAATTGGGCCAGTTAGTGTGTCTACTTTCTTGCATCCGAGTTCAAATTCTCTTCAAATTCTCATTCTTCTAAATTAGAGTAGTGCGTTGTATGGATGGTGTTGAAGCTTTGAGATAATAAGGGGCCGTTGGATATAGTATTTGGGCCCCCTTAAGGTTGCTAAATCTACCTTAAGTGGACTAAAGACTGACCTGCGAGCTCTGGGCCAAATAAACCGGCCCGTGACCCATACCCATATGGTCCGCGCCAAGCTCGCTCTGCTGTTGTATATTCCCACTCAGCCACTCTTGAGCTTTTGGCAATGGCAGAACCTCTATGATGCTTTGCTACCAGGTCATCCAACCAATAAAAATCATCAAGGTAAGACTGCTTCAACATTTTTTTAGATTTGGACTAAACCCATGCATAATTTTTCATCTTCTTTGATTCCCTCTTGAAATTTTCAGCTTAAACTAATTTCTTTGATGAATTTAAGAGATTTTGATTTCTGGCTCTTTTTAGAACTCCATGTTTGAAATAGTGCATATGTGAATTAACACATACAAAAAGCAAACCAACCCATTTGCATTGCCACACAGAAACACAGAGAGAGAGGCAGAAATGGGGACGAGAGCAAGACTGCCAAGCCTCATTCGGAGCCTCCTAAAGGAAGCCCAGCCAAAACCCACATGCCAACAATCGCTGCCTTCGCTTAGACGCGCCTTCTCTCTCTACGATCAGATCAATCTCATTGACAACGTCCCTAATGACCAGCTTCGATTTCAACGGTATTCTCCTGCTGTGTCTTCTTTCTTTGGTTTTTGGCTCTTCCACAACCACCACTGATTACCATTTTGCCACTCTCTGTGTGAAGGTACACGGACTCAGGGTTCACAGTGAATGGGGTGGACTATGAAGGAAGCTTGCTTTGTGTTGGAAACATGTTGATGTCTTGGGCTCCCAAGAAATTCTCTGAAATCACTCCTGATAGGTCTTTACTCTATCTTTCTTTCTTTCTCTTGTTTGTTCATAGTAAAAATATTTACTTAAAGAATAATATTTAGAACAAGTGAAGGATATGGCTCAAGGTTGTTATTAGCATTTCAATTTTATTTTTCTTTCTTTTATTGAGAAAATTGCACCCGAAAAACTCGAAGTGGATGTTTAAATTATTGTTCTAGTTTTCCATCCATGCATGATACATGTATATATGCATCTGTGTACATTTGTGTATGAATGCATGAACTTGTTTTAGTTACTAGAACTGTGGAACATGTTGATTGTGAGGGAGAAGTAACTGACAATTTAATGGATTTTATGCTGTGATTCAGCCTGTCCATCTTCCAAACTGTGCGACCTGTGCCAGGTAAATTTCAAATTGCATTTTAATCCTGTTATGTTTCATATGTACCTTGTTTTAGGTTGTCCTCCGCAGATTATTTTGAATAGACATATAGACAATTTAGAGGGGCAAATTTCCTTTCTACAAGTAGCTTAAATGTTTCAATTTAAGATATCGTCTTAGTTTTCTTATATTCAATTCTGGATTGTGGTTTTTAGCTTTTTTTTTTTCCAATTTTGTTTAACATCATTTGACTCTAAGGAGTCTGATCTTTTCTGTCTGTATTTGGTAAGGAGGATTGCTTATCCTTCTTTTTATCAATACAATGTTTCTATGAAAAAAAAAATGGTTAAAAATCCTGGGGAACCCAGCTAATAATCTTATACAGATCATTAGGAAAGCATTTATTCAGTAGAAGGTCATGACTCATAAGTGCATTCTGCATAAGTACAAAGTCATAAGTGCTAAAGTCATAAGTACATTTTTAGCTTTCTCATTCATTTGAGTTGTTTGGCTTTATTCCCAATATATTGGGCAGATATCCAGTTTAAAAGAAATGTGATTTTTGATACATCTTTGATCATGCTTCATACTTTGCTACCAGTCTATGTGACATGCTTTAGAGCTCCTTCATGCATACATCTATGTTTAGCTCCTTTCTCATCTGCAAAAACAAAACAATTTAAGGAGAGAGGAAGGTAGGATGCCTTATCGTTCCTGTCTCCCTTTTGAGAAATATAGTTGGTGTGTAGATGCGAAGATGAAGGTGAAGGGATGTTAGGAAACTAATGGAGAAGATGATGGGAAAACGAAGTTAACGAAATAACATTTTAGAAACTGGAAACACAAATGGTGTAGTTTTGTGAAGTCCTATCATATCTGAGGATAATGGTAATGACCTGGTGAAAGCAGAGACGGTAGCACATCCCTAATGCCCTCCTTTCTCCATATTACTTCACAAATGCAGAAATGAATGACTGGTCTTGATTGAGTTGTACCATAAAAATTCGATTAAAAAAAAAAAAAAGGTTGTACAGTAAATTTATGCCCCCAAGTAAATAATGACAACACGCGTGTTAATAGCTTTTAGATCACGTGACAATCACTGGAAATATGATAACTGGGTTTACTCTTTATTATGAAATTTAGCCTATTTCAGCTACAGTTTAAATGATAAGCTCTGTTGTAGCAGTATTGACCGCTTCTTTTGAAATTTCAGAGATTTTGATTCTTGGCTGTGGGAGGTACATTGAACCCGTAAGTCCTGAACTACAACGCTTCATCCGGTCTACTGGAATGAAATTAGAAGCCATTGACTCGGTATACTTCATTGTTACATTTTTTTACTCTGACTTCATTCTTTCTTGCATTATGCTGGTCTGGTCATGTAGTGTTTGGATACATCTGACAAATAAATGACCAACATAGTTTTCTAAGCAAAGCCAATATCACCTCAAATGTTCTAGGAACTATGTTGTGTCCACCTTGTCCATGACCACAACCAAATCACCACAGCCCCTAGAAGCGTCTTGCTTCCTGAAATATATGGGTGCTTATAATTCACTCTCTGATAAGTTTTTTATTTGCATTAAACTTATGTGGTGCTCCAGTTGAAATGGGCTTTGGTAATGGTAACAATGGTGATTCTACTACCAAATTCATAATAGTGTCTTCTTTTGTTTCAGAAAAATGCTGTATCAACCTACAATATACTCAATGAGGAAGGGAGGATTGTGGCTGCTGCGCTTTTACCGTATGGGATTTCGTCATGATTGTTGGACTTACAGCAGGATGCTTGCTAACTGCATCCTTTTAATGACTATCGATCTCCTGACCACAAGGTGCATTCAGCCTCAAGTAAATGCCTCCATTGATTTGGACGCAGCGTGTAGTGTAATTAAGTTGTCTGTGAAGCGTTTTTCTACTTTTCTTCTTAAATTTATCAAGAAGTTGTAACAAATTTTGAAGAGCCAACTTTGATGCTACTTTCGGAGTTATTTTTCCTTCAAGGCGTATATATATGCATTGTATCCCTCATCATACTACCATACAAATCGATAGAATAACGATTTTATTTATTTAAATTTGAAAGTTTCATCTTTTAAAACTTAAAAAGTCCTAAGCTAGATTTATTGGTGAATTGGGTAAACGTAACTGAATTCAAACTTCCTTACCTTTCAACTTACACAACTTAGACAAATTAACTCCCTAATGTAATTGCCAACGGGTTGTAGACCAGTAGAAAAGGGTCTTGATTTGTAGACATAGATAGTATGTATGTATGTAAGAAATCCCTCTTTCTAATTTTGGCCCAAAAAAAAAAAAATTCCATTATGTAATTAATGGGGCTGTTTTACTTTTACGCATGACACACATGGGCAAAATGAGAGAGAATTTAAATGACAAGCATGAGAATTTGAATGAAAAGTTTGATTTGATTGTGAATACAGAGATGTTAAACAAGGTGCCTATAAATGTGGTCTCCTTAAGAGCATTTCCAGCAACTCAGGCTAGAGGGGTGGGTGGGTTTCGGGCCCAAAAATCGTTTCCAGTAGCAAAGGTTGGCCCGGGCAGGAGGTGGGGGCCACAAGATTGGGCTGGCTCGCACGCGAGCCCTATTTTTGGGGCCCTCGCAGTCGAATTTTTTTTACCATTGGCCCTTGTAACGCACGCGTCAACGTTAAAAAAAATTCAAACGCACCCGTTACAGTGCTGCCAACGACTAGCAACTAGGGGTGGGCACTCAAATCGGCGAACCGGAAATCCAAACCGAACCGCACCGAATCAAACTGGGAAAAAACCGAGTTGACCAAAAAGTCAAAAACCGGTCAAAAATCGAACCGGACCGGTTTGGACCGGTTCCATGTCTTCAAAAACCGAATCGGGGCAAACCGAACCGGTGAAACTAAAAAAATATATAATTTCAATATATAATTTATATTTAATGCTATATTTTTAATTTCACTAAAAAAAAACATAATATTTATCCAAGTTCAATGTCAAAATATCTCTCTTTTCTCACTTTAATATTTATTTTTTATATGAAATTGAATAATTTGTTAATTTTCAAGTAAAAAAATAATATTTCAGTTGAGAATTGTATTAAAAAGTAATTTAAAAAAATAATTTTTATAATCCGGTTCAAAACCAAACCGGAACCGGAACCGGACCGAAACCGGTTCAAACCGAACCGGACAATTTTTGAAATTTTTTTTATTAAAACCGAACCGAACCAAACCGGATAAATAGTATTGGATCGGTTCTAATTTGAGGCAAAAACCGGTCCAAACCGAACCGTGCCCACCCCTACTAGCAACCATGCGGCTTCGTTTGAGTTCTCCAATCGGATTTTTTCCTCCAATCCAACGACAGCGAATTTTTGTGCAATAAAATAATGAAAAAATTACCCAAAAATTAATGATTTTTTTTTTTTTTTTGCTTTCTATAAATGCCAACCAATAGTCTTCACTTGTAACATCAAATCCTCATACATTTTCTTCTCCTTCAACTATTATTCACTTTCTACTCAATATTTTTTTCACTTTCAAGTTTTATTTTTCTCTATTATATTATGGCTTCTTCTATCGAAACCGGAGGGGCATGGAGCATCATGGAAGATGTTCTGTTGTGTGAGTGTTGGGTCCAAATTAGTCATCGTCCTGTCTCGGGCAATGAGATGAAATTATGTTATATGTGGAGAAAAATTCATACCAAATTTTGTGAAAGATTGAGTTCGACCTGTATAGAAATGACATTGTCTAGTAGGTGAAAAATTCTCAATAAAGAGTTGGGGAAATGGAGAGGTGCCTTGGCAAAAGCGATGGACAACTATAGAAGCGGGGAAAATCTTAGCAATGAGGTAAATTATTTGTAATTTTCTTTTATTAATTTTAATGTCCTATTAATTTTTTTTATAATGTTTATTGCAATTTTTTATATTTTTGTTAATATTTCTTGCATTTCCAATATTGATTTAAATGTTTCTTGCATTTCCAATATTTTGTTAATATGTCTTGATTTTTCAATAAATTTTAAATATTTCTTGCATTTCCATTATTTTGTTTATATTTGTTGCGTTGCCAATATATTTTTAAGTTTATTGCATTTCCAATATATATTTTTTATATAGATTATGCAAACACAAATGTGGTATGGTGCTACTGGGCAAGGCAAAAAAAAATTTCAACCATGACCAATGTTGGGAGGTGGTGAAGAATTGTAAGAGATTCTGAATTATTCCAACGGGTCCGATCGTGGTGTTGAACGAGACGCCACTCCATGATTCACCGGCATTTGATTCGTCTATGGATTCCTCAATGAGTCAAGACTCACCCATCCAAAAGGAGCCGAGGCCTATTGGGAGAAAGGCGGTGAATGCAAAGAGATGGAGTAATTCTACTAGTAATATATTTAAATTTTTAGAGGAAATTGCAAGGCAAAGCTACATGAGAATTGAAATAGACATGAAAACCCAAGAAGACGAGAGGGCAATTCAAGTACAATATGCAAAAGAAAGGGAGTATGTATGCCAAGAAAACATTGAGAGGAAGGATCGGGAAACCATGACCATGGATACAAGCCATATGTCCCCTGAAACAAAACAATTTTGGAAGCTAAAACGAAGGGATGTTATGAGACAAAGACATTTGGTTAAATGATCAAAACCATTAAGTTAGTTTGCTTGCTCCTTAGTTCATTGTATTTTAATGTTTTGTTTTATCTGAAATTTGAAATTTGAAATTTATCTGAAATTTGAAATCGAAAATCTTATCCAAAAATTTTATCCGATAATAAATATTGACACGTATGAACCCAAAAATCTAATCCGAAAATATTATCCAAATTAATTGTTTAGGTAAAAAAATTTGTGAAAAAAATAAAAAAATGAATAGTGTTTGCCCTTTGCCATGGCAACGGGTGGAAACACACATTACTTTTTGCAAAGGCGGCCACTATATACCTGAATAGTAGTTGCCCTAACCCCCTTTTACTATAACAAATGACAAACTGCTGGAAATGCTCTAACATAGCATGTGAAATTTAGTTACGGCTATTTATCCTGAAATAATCCTTTTGGATAAAAATGGAAATTACCTAAAAAAAGAAATATTAAAGATGGAATTTTGTCCTAATCCGTACGAAATGTTAATGGTGCCAAATAACACCGTTTCTTCTACTACCTGAACGCCCTCCCGCGCCACTGGAAAGAGCTGAGAAATACCAAACTCTCCACCACCGGTCTCCGCCAATTATGAACTCTCTAAACCTTCAATAAAACCCCAAACCTCCAAAACCCTAAGCCCTCATTCAGACTCCTCTCTCTCTCTCTCTCTCTCTCTCTCTCTCTAGAACTGATTGCTACTCTCAAAGAAATGACTTCGCTGCTTCACCCAGCTTCGCCATTCTCTCTCGCTTCTCGCGAATCTCTACGCACTCGCACTTTTCTCCCTAACCGTTCTTGCTCTCGAATCGCAGCCCCAAACGGCGTGGTAAGCCACTACAAAGCTTTCTTTTCTTTCTTGTTTTCTTTCTTTTTCCAGGACAAGCTTTCACTTCATTTCTTTCATTATATTATTTTCTATGTCTAGAATTCATTTCTTTATTTCGAATAATTAGTTTCAATTTGAGCGTTCGAGTCTGAAAATAGGAGTTTTTCCCTCTTTATCAGTTCAATTTTTTTGTCAATATGATTAAAATTTGTTTATTCTGAATAATGTATTGTAGAGGTGTAATGTGGGAGATCCTTTGAAATATGCAAATGGTAAGCCATCAACTCCACTATTGAAGACTGAAGAAATGGCGCCCAACTTTTTGGCCACGGAAACGCATTTGGTGAATGCAACTACCAAGAACGATACAAGACTCAGGATATTTTCCGGCACTGCAAACCCTGCGCTTTCTCAGGTATACATTTAAACAAATTTACCATTTATGTTTATTAATATTTGTTTTCATATGGTGATTTGTTATTCAAAGTGGAGAAATTCTCTTGATCGTATCTTTTGCTCTTTGGTAGACCGGGAAAAGTTTTCCTATCCTTCTTTGTTTTTTGAGAAAACATTTCCTGAGGCACAATCTAAAGAAATGCTCATATTTCTAAGGAATTTTTCCATTCAAACAAACATCAAATTGTTTTTTATTTATTAATAATTTAAGAAACTTCTGCTTGGAACTATTTTCCGCTACAACAAATGGAGCTATGTATTGTAAACATATGAATCCTTTGATTGCAGAATGTCTGATGTACTTTTGTGTTTTTGATAGGAAATTGCTTGCAACATGGGTCTGGAACTTGGAAAGATTAAGATAAAACGCTTTGCTGATGGAGAGATATATGTTCAGTTGCAAGAAAGTGTGAGAGGGTGTGATGTATATCTTGTGCAACCCACATGCCCTCCTGCAAATGAAAACCTTATGGAGCTTCTGATAATGATTGATGCCTGTCGGAGGGCGTCAGCCAAGAATATTACCGCTGTGATTCCATATTTTGGATATGCCAGGGCTGATAGAAAGGTAACTTAATAATATTATATATTGAGCATAAAAAGATATGAGGTTCTGGGAATGATTGATGCATGTTGTCCTAGACTCCTAATACAAATTTGACTAAATTTCTTGATGAAGAGTTATTGCATTAAATATCATCCATCAGTCTCCATTTGCTGGAGGTCATGAGTTTAAGTCTGATGGACGGCAATTGTTGAATAAAAAGAATTATCATAGATGAGCTGGAATTAATTGTGTTTTTCCTATGGTAGATTGAGGAACTTTGTACAAATAAGTTGGTGTTGGAGTCTGGGCTTTAAAATTTTATTGTTGATAACATGAAACTTGTCCCTCAACTAATTGCTTGTAATTATCTGACCTTCATCAGGTTTAACTTTACTCCCCATAACATTTTTGGTCAATCATCTGTTGTGATTTATGATGTAGAGAATTAATTTATCTATGTGTATATCTTAAGTTTGTAGATATACGAGGGAAACTTAAGATAGATTCCTTAAATCTGGTTTGTTTACATCCATTAAGAAATTTCAGCCCACTAGCATTAAGATTGAGACTGAATATAATTTATACGCAAATTATTTCAGGAAATAGGTTGGGCTATTACATAGGCTCATGAATAGTCAGATGTTTAGAGTCCTGAGATAATAGCATATGTGCAAATGCATTATGTGGCAAATCCCACAATGCTTAACTGATTTTAGTTGAAATTGGGATGTAAGGGTTGAACCAGTTTTAAGTTCAAGTTTGTTTTACTTATTATCTTGAATGTTGTTTGTTCCAGACTCAAGGGCGTGAATCTATTGCAGCCAAACTTGTTGCAAATTTAATTACAGAAGCAGGTGCAAATCGTGTTCTTGCATGTGATCTTCATTCTGGGCAGTCTATGGGATATTTTGATATTCCTGTGGATCATGTATATGGCCAGGTAATAGACCTGTAATAATTTGGTTTGTTTTGTTTCATTATTCACAGACCAGGGTGTTGGACTCTTACAAGAATGCTATTTGGCCACCTGAAATGAAATAAAGTTGAATTGACATGAAATTTAAAATTGGCTGAAAGCGATATTTCTATCTCAACATCTTTTAAGAAAGCAATTCTACAATTATATTAATAAGATTCTAAGTAGCATTAATTTTGGACTTCTAATTTTTGGACATTTCCTCTTATGTATTCACCATTTTTATATGTAATTTTCCTTTATGTATATCCAGCCTGTGATCCTTGATTACCTCGCCAGCAAGACTATATGCTCTGATGATTTGGTAGTGGTCTCACCTGATGTTGGGGGTGTTGCTAGAGCTCGTGCGTTTGCAAAAAAATTATCTGATGCTCCTCTAGCCATTGTTGATAAAAGACGCCATGGGCACAATGTGGCAGAGGTACGAACTATTCAGATGAATTTGTTACAGTTACCTCCCATAATTTTCTTGTTCTCACAATATCTTGAAGTGACACATGAAATTGTTGGAAAGATAAATCATTGCGAAACCTCATCGTTTATCAAGCTTAGATAAGCTGATGCAGACTACGAGGGACCAGGTTTATCTGATGATGTTGCACAAGAAATGAAAACTTAACAATTATATATTTTAAGGCCAGATGTGATCACAGATAAGCACACTTAAGTTACCAAGTCATGATTTTGAAGTCTTGTAACAAGTGAAAGCGATGATTTTTCTCTGATTTTATTTGTTCTTTCTAGAGTCCAAAGTTACATATTACAAGTGCAATGAATCTTTAAACTTTTTCATCATAACTTATAAATGTTATAGTTAATAGTAATTGTTTCTTCATAATATGCATATTCTATAATTATTTGGAGTTTTAGATATTTGGTTCATTTGTGACAAGTTTTCTATAGATCTTTGCACGTTATCCCAACTAATGAAATCATCCTTCCTCCTTTCATCACTCTCCTACACGAGGATCTACAAATAGACATGAAATAGGTAGCCTGCTACTTAGTACCGATTGCATCCATTTTCCATTTTCCTACTCGACATCAAATTATTAACATGAACATAAACGGGGAAAGGAGATCCAGCTGGCTAGACTCTCTAAATGCTCCAAAACTCCCTTTTGGTCTTCATTAATTATTACTGAAGATTTCACTGATTTCAGTTTCAGGCACCCACCGATCAATGGCTACCACCTGCTTCCAATTATTCTTGCAAACATTAATCAATGTTTTCTAACCAGCTCAAAAATAAAACTGAAAGGCTATTATAATAACTCAAAATTAACTGAGCTAAATATCCATTGATCGACAACCTCCATCTCCTTCCAAAATCTTTTCTATCCAGCTCAAGATCTAGGAAATCCCAATCAATGGTTCTACGCTTTTCTGAAATCAATCTTAAAAACTACCCCTCCTTGTTTCTCAGTTGATACTCCTTGACCTTTTCATTTGCAACGTCACCCTATTTTATCTGAGATATCAATCTTTTCGTTAACTTAAGACCTCCTATTGTTGTTCTAACTGTTGTTTAGCTCTGAGTCCAGACATATCCATGGTCACTACTTCACCTTGAAAAATATGGTTACTTGATTGCATTTCTACCATCTCTACCCTGCCATTAAACTTCCTCCACCCGCTCGCGAGGTATTACAATTTTTCTCAGAACAACCCCTGTGCTTTGTTTCTCAGAAGTCTTGATGTACACCCTTTCTTTCTGTTTTCTTTTCTTCTTCCATCATTCACCTATGCATAAGTTTTACTTTTTAAGTCCTTTTTTTTTTTTTAAATAGTTCCATATGGAAACATATATTGCAACTCATTTCTATAACATGAACTACTTTGCAGGTGATGAATTTGATAGGTGACGTGAAGGGAAAAGTAGCAGTTATGGTGGATGACATGATTGACACAGCTGGTTAGTTTGTACATGCTCTAATATGTTTTATAACATAGAACATAAATAGTACGTTTGAAGAAAATTATATAAAATAATGTAGAACATTAAATACCGATGTTGACCCTAGCTCATGATGGTAAAGCTATATTCTGGAGAAATGATAATCAACATAGTTAATTGAGAGAGGTGGATTTTAGTGCAAAAAGAAGGATCTTGCCTATTGACGCAAATGTCATGGGAAGGGAAGTCATCATTAGCTTAGTTAAATTAGAAATAGGGGTTTCAAAAGAAAGGACAACTATGTCTCAACCTGTAAATAATAGTATAGCTCTTCTGTAGGTGTAAACAATTTTTCTTAACCCTAGGAAACAATTTTCCTTTTTGATGGAGAGACTTGATTCATGTTTACAGCCTTCAAATGCTTCTTGGAGGCTTGGAGAAGGGTTATTCCTTGTTTGATAGTCTTTTAGGTGGGTTTAAGATGTAATTGTGCCAAAGCCTACACATGGAGTTATCTGACAGACCTGGAAATCAAATCGTAGAGAGATGCTAAGGACAGCTGTCCCTGTTGCGACTGCTCAATTTTGACTGTCTGTGCATTCCACGCTTCAGTGGGCCCCATACTGAGACCACCAGTGTGAAATGTACCTGGAGTTCTTCTAAAAAAAATGTACCTGGAGTCAGTCAATACACAGTTCTTAGAGTTCTTCCAAATCGAGTTATTAATATACAATTTGTACTTCCAATTAGTGCATCAGTTGTTAACTATGCATTAGTGAAAACGCCAAAAATCTTCTTGTATATTCTAGTTTCAGGAAATCGTAAGTTTGTCCATGCAACCTCTCCTATTCCCATTCTGTTACAATTTTAGCTACAATTGCCACAAATTATTTTGGTTCACTGTCATGGTTTTTGAATTGATTTATGTTCTCATAATTATTTCTTATGTTCTCAACTAGTCTTTGCAGTTATATCCTTGGTTGTTATTCTTGCAACAAAGTATTATTGTTTGGCTTGTGGCATATAGGGACTATCACGAAGGGTGCAGCTTTACTACATCAAGAGGGCGCCAGGGAAGTCTATGCATGCAGTACACATGCGGTTTTTAGGTATGTTGAATTTATCTGGTGCATGAATCTCCACTTTCACTCTTTCGGTATGACATATAGAGAATTTTTTTTCGGCAGAGGTTGTGATCTTGACAATATCCACTGGTGCCAACAACCATTAGTTCTTTTTTGTTAATCTTATATGGTACATATTGACTTGAATGTGAGAGAGTGTGCCTTTATTGTAAAGGTATGGCTTGCCCAAAGCGACCTGATGGTCGCAGGAACACCCTCTGTTGAAAGTATAAACAAAGGTGTGAATGTGTATCTTGCCATCCTCTGTTTCGACATGCATTATAATTAGGTGAAAGGATCCAATAAAGTATCTGCAGATTTGATATATGATTGTCATTTCTAGTTGATTGACATTTAAGGAATGAGTTCTAGGCAAAGCCTTTGTTTTGTTGATACCTCCTTTCTGCACGAATCTAATCTTGACTTTTGCTATTGTTATAAGCCATAGTGATGTTCTGCATCACAGTCACTGTTTACAATAGCATGCTGGAATATTCCATTTAGTATTTGAGAATCCCATTTAGTATTTATGCATTCGTTATTACTTACATGAATATTTACTTTCACTTTTCCTTTTTGCAGCCCTCCTGCTATAGAGAGGCTGTCTAGTGGTTTGTTTCAAGAGGTGATCATAACAAATACCATTCCAGTGTCAGAGCAGAATTATTTTCCCCAGCTAACTGTCTTGTCAGTAGCAAATCTTCTGGGCGAGACCATATGGCGTGTTCATGATGACTGCTCTGTGAGTAGCATATTTAAGTAAAATTGGTTTAATATTGATTGTGAATGAAATTAGTTCATTCCATACTGTTACATAAACAAATTCAATTGATTTGTTTGTTCTACATTCAACTGGTGAAATGGATCCTATTGAAATAGAATCAGTACCAAAGGGGAAAAAATGTCCTGTACCATCCAATTCTTTGACGGATATCTCATGTGTCTCTGCTCCATGTTCTGAAGCATATGCTTCTACTTCTATACTTCCCTTTGAGTTCTATTAATATACTCAATTACCCTCTTAGTTTTTATCGGAGAGGAATTAAATGTTTTCATAGCTTTTACCATTTAACTCCGGAAAGCAGTTCTGAGAGTTGTTTCATTCTGAATTTTTGTCAGGGTGTCCTTGAACCCTTTTCCACCTTGGGCATTGATTGATCAAATTCATGTCGGCGGTGCGCTTCCCAGCTTCTGTTAGACTGTTACTGCCAAATAGCTACCTTGTCGGAAACAAGATTGTCAATAGAAAAATAAAAGAATTTTTTTTCCAGATAGAGGCCCTGCTTTATAGGTTGTTGTTTCGAAACTTTGTACAATCGGAGGTTGATTGGAAGATACTTATCAGCACTTGAATTGAACCCCACCTAGGGCATCATTGAATCGCATTTCCCTTTTTTCTCCCTTTAGAGGAAAATGGTTGGTGAACTATATTACATAATCAGCATTGTTGTATGATATCACCGTTTTGTCCTTGTAAGCTCCCATTTTGTCAAGTAATCAATCATATTATTGCTTGCGTTTTGTTTTTCTCATTCAATCATTACTATCTTAATATGGCTTTAATTGTCATCCAACAAAAAGTTGTGATCTTTATTTGTTTCAACATGTGTGTTAAAATGTGTGGCAAGGAATTGTGTTTTCTTCTCGAGATTTTAGTGTTGAAGCTGAACTGAAGCAGAATTTTTTTGGAAGACTTTCCCAGGCCATGTTTGATAGGGAGGATTAGATTGGACTAGCTTGGACTAGTAAAATGCTTAGATTTCAGGTGCAAGGAAGAATGTGGGTGTTGTCTTCTAACTTGGAGGATGAAGGTGGACTATTCATATGAGATTGATGTCTAAAACTTATCCCCACTAATCCCCTTGAAAATGGTGGGATTAGTAGAGATAAGTTTTAGGTATATGAACCTCTTATGAATTATCCATCCTAATCCTCCAAGTTAGAAAACAACACTCATACTATTCCTTGATTGCACATGAAATATGAGTATTTTACTAGTCCAATCTAATCCTCCCTATCAAACATGGCCAGTGGACCTGAAAATGGGTCAGTTGAATGCCACTCTCGAAAATGAGAGGCAAAATCAATCATTCTTAAAACTGGCTTCTAATGGAAAGCCACCGGCCAAAAATTGCTCGGAGTTGGATCCATCAATAAATTCGTCAATGAAACACGATGGACCCAGTGGTAAAAAAATTTAGGGATTCAAACACAGAACCTCAGGTGTTATCTTCTTAATATTAGAACTTAGAAGAGATCTCAAATTTGTATTTCTTATTTTCGTTGATAAAAAAACCAAAAAACAAAAAACAAAAAAAGGGCTAAAAGTCGCAGTTTTTGACAGATAATATTAATATCAGATTAATCAACTGTCTTCTTTTGAACTCTCCCACTTACATAGGCTACATGAGTCTTATAGGTCTCTAAATTTTATGAGTGAAGAGTTTGGTGTTTCTTTCTGATATTATTGCGCCAAAGAATAGTGCATCAAAATTACTGTTTTTTTTATAATATAAAAAAATTCATCATCATATGTATGTGCACGTGAGATTTATTGAACACAAGTTGCCCTAATTTTTCTTAAAATTCATCAAAATTACTGTCTTAAAATTACTGTTTTTTAAAAATAATATAATGGTTTGTAACCCTGGTGTGAATGTGAAATTATAAAAAGTGTGTGAGACCAAATTTGTGGATCAATCAAAGTAATAGGACCAAGAGTGCTATGCGTAGGCGAGACTATTTGAGGAGCACAACAATTATTATTGAAATTTTAAGACGAAAATACAATATTTGTACATTGACATTGTACGCATTTTATGATATTTATTCAATACAACATTTTATCAAACAAGAAAAAAAGATGAAAATACAACTCAGAGTGTGATTTAGGAATAGGATTGTAACTAAACATTAACTTGAGAAATTATAGTAAATAAAAAATTACTAAATTACTATAACCATCAACGTAAGACTTCAGAGACTGAAGACGCGCCGGCAAAGCCCAACATATCTCTCAAAAGTTCCAAATACTCACACTCTCTCTCTTTCTTTCTCACTCTCCTCTCAAACCCTCTATTTAGGGTTTGTTTCGGCCAAATTCCCGCCAATAACCCCCGGCTTCAGATTCAACAATTCTCGAGAAAATCCGAATCTCTGAGAAAGTGGAAGAAAGAGCATGGGAAAAGACGAGGAAGAAATGAGGGGAGAGATTGAGGAGAGGCTGATAAACGAGGAGTACAAGATATGGAAAAAGAACACACCTTTCTTGTACGATCTGGTTATAACCCATGCCCTAGAATGGCCTTCGCTTACAGTCGAGTGGCTTCCGGACCGGGAAGAGCCTCCAGGGAAGGACTATTCTGTGCAGAAGATGATTCTGGGGACCCATACCTCCGAGAACGAGCCTAATTATCTTATGCTTGCTCAGGTACAGCTACCATTGGAGGACGCAGAGAACGATGCTCGCCATTATGATGATGATCGAGCTGAGGTTGGCGGTTTTGGTTGCGCCAATGGCAAGGTAAGGCTTGATTTTGTGGTCTTAAGTTGTTGATTTTTCGGATAGGGTGGAATATAAGCAGTTCATACTGATGTGCTAAAGATTTCGAATTTGGGTATTTTGGAATGCTGGCCTGTTTGGTTGTAAAGATAGTGCTGGAAAATACAAGAAATTTTGAATTTTATTTATTTTTATACATTTTTATCAATTTATTAGAAATAAGAAGTACTGGCACTTCAATCACATTGTAGAAACTTGAAAGAAAGTGGGAAATTTTTGTTTTTTGTTTTTGTTTTGGTCATTCTAAGAATTTGATTTATAACAAAACATGTTCTGTGATAAGCACATAGCTTGAATTGAAGAAAGAATGAAATAGAAGGGATATTTGGTGTCTCCAATATGGAGAAAACACACCAGCTTTTTCAATTGTGTCCCAATTTGACCCGATGAGGGAGGAATGCACTTACTTGAAGTAGAAAGTACTAACAGCTACCTAGAATCACTGAAACTAACAACAATAATGTAATGAGGCAATTGGTTTATGCTCTGGTTTGGATTCATGAGCTGTATCGCTGACAGTATGGCACTTTAATAACTGAAGTAAAACACTGACCCTTGCCGTATGCTGTAGTTGTTTCTATCATTCTATGTCTAAACGGGCTCAAGTATATGGTCTTAAATTTTCTTGCAGGTGCAAATAATCCAGCAAATAAATCATGATGGAGAGGTTAATCGAGCTCGTTATATGCCTCAGAATCCATTTATTATTGCGACAAAGACCGTCAATGCTGAAGTTTTTGTGTTCGATTATAGCAAACACCCATCTAAGCCTCCTTTAGATGGTGCATGCAGTCCTGACTTGAGGCTGAGGGGCCACAGCACTGAAGGATATGGTTTATCATGGAGTAAGTTCAAGCAGGGTCATTTACTCAGTGGTTCTGATGATGCTCAGATATGCCTGTGGGATATTAACGCGACTCCCAAGAACAAAACCCTTGAGGCTATGCAAATATTTAAGGTATGCCTCTACATATATGTTGCACATATTGTTCTTCATTTAGAGAAATGAATCTTATCAGAGCATGCTTAACATTTAATATCGATTATTGTGTACAGCTTTTCCTTTAGCTTTAGGTAAAGAAAAGGCTAGAATTTCACATGAACCAAAGGAAGGCTATCATTAAAATGGACGGCTTCAGTGTTCTGATTTGGATGCAATAAGATAGCTCTTTCTAGAAAAATACTTATATACATTTGCCACTTCTCTGCATCTTATATGTAAAAGTTTACCGTTGTTTGAAATGCATGCTGGATTAGGTTCATGAAGGTGTGGTAGAAGACGTAGCATGGCATTTGAGGCATGAATACTTATTTGGTTCTGTTGGTGATGATCAATACCTTCTTATATGGGATCTCCGGACTCCATCCGTTACCAAGCCTGTCCAATCTGTAGTTGCTCATCAAAGTGAAGTGAGTGATGTTAATATTCTCTCATTGCTGTAGATAATTGATGTTTCTGCATTCCAGATTTATATGTCAATCTTGGTACTTTCATGTTTGTTCATGTCTTAGTTCTGTTCTAACATACTGTCATATTGGTGCCTAGCTATTTTTTTTCATCAACCAGGCGAAGTGTTTTAACCAGTGGAGTTTAGTTGTCCAAGTGATTTTCCTAAATACATGTATACTAGGAAATAATGAGTGATCATTGTAATTCAAAATTGTTTTCATTGTCATGGTTCTGATGTATTTAAGGTTAGTACTTAGCTGAAGCCTATTTCAAACAAAGAAATAATCTGGTAAAATATTAAAAAGCCTGATGAAAATCTGGAGATATTTTTGGATGCCTGGAAAGGACTGAGAACAATAGTTATTCATGAAAGCTAGGATGTGAGCTTTTATCTATGAGTACGGAGAAACTAAAAGGAAAATTGTATTGGTGACATTTCGATAACACTAGATAACTTGGCCAATTTGTTGCAGTGGATTTAGGTTCTGGGCCACCTAATAGAAATAAGAGCATGCAATGGATTTTTGAGATAGTTAACATATTCTTTTATCCGGTGGTTAGATGTGAATCACCTCTGCAGGCCAATGCCTCCCCTGTGGTTCTCTTGCATCTAGACTTTAGGGCTCACAACCTTTGTGTAAATTAATATATCCTTTACATTTTTGAATTTTCAAGAGTTTATAAGGTTTATAGTTTTCTTTATCTGACTATAAGTAACAAATGGGTTGTTTCTTTAGTGATATTATATCCTTGACAGTTGTGGACAATTTTGAAGTCGTTTGTCCATGTGATGTTATGTTAGGTTAACTGTTTGGCATTCAATCCCTTCAATGAATGGGTTGTTGCAACTGGATCCACTGACAAAACTGTTAAGCTGTTTGATCTACGCAAAATCAATACTGCTCTCCACACCTTTGATTGCCATAAGTAAGGATCCTTCCTTGGAACTGATAAATTTGGATGTCTAAAATTATCTTTGATATAATCAATCTATAGATCTGATCTCAAATTTTTATTGTGGTGTATTCAGGGAGGAGGTTTTCCAAGTCGGTTGGAATCCGAAAAATGAAACTATCTTAGCTTCTTGTTGCCTTGGCAGGCGACTCATGGTGTGGGATCTTAGCAGGTATTCCTTAAATAACCGATTATCAGCTTTTGTTTTTAATTTATAGGGAGAGGTGATCTTCACTCGAACTTGTGGTATTCTAACAGAAATCAATACATTAAGTGCTGTTTCATGCAAGCATTTAGGTTATGGCTCTAGAATTTAGTTGTTTAGTTTGGAAACCAGACAGTAAGGACTGGGATAGATGTGGGCCAACTAAATCAAACCTATTACAGAATAGTGTTACAAGATGCGATATGTCTGCATGAGGAAAATAAGAATCATTAACCCTAACTAGGGGAACCTAAGACATTATACTGAAGTATGGGCCTTAGGCATCAGAGCACGTGGAGGGCATCTTCCTCTTAATATTTGAAGTGCCAAGTATATAGCCTGCATGTTCTTGTTGAGCAGGCACACAGAGCCAAGCTTGTCCAAGCTTGTTGGTTATTCTTGGACCTAGGAATGAACCAAAGAGAGTAAAAAAACTAAAGTTTTAAGCCCACAAAACAAAAGCCTAGAGCCAATGAAGCCAATGGAGGCCTCACATCCGAAGACTGAGATATCCTTGGCCATGTAGTTAAAAATGTACCTATATCTTGGTCAATACCATTATGCCACTCCTCCCGCTCATCTGTTATTCCAGGTCACCACCATGCTACAAAGCCTTAGTTACTATCCTAGCTTAAATATGAGGAAAACCAGTGTACTTGTGTCTTTGCTGCGCGTCTCTATTAATTCACACCTGTACAATTATGATGCCCTTTAAGTTTTTAAAAAAAAAATTATCATTCTCTGTTAAAATATATCTGTATTTCATAGAAAATAAATCTTGACCTAAATGTTATGACTTTGGTTCTGTTACAGAATCGATGAAGAGCAGACACCAGAGGATGCTGAAGATGGTCCACCAGAGTTGCTTTTTATTCATGGTGGTCACACCAGTAAAATATCTGATTTTTCGTGGAACCCATGTGAAGATTGGGTTGTTGCTAGTGTTGCTGAAGATAACATACTCCAAATCTGGCAGATGGCCGAGAACATTTACCATGACGAAGATGATTTACCCGAAGAGCCGGCAAAGCCTTAGTATAATTTCCAATACTTAGCAAAATATAGTCAGCTAAAGCTAATTAGAGAAGGGGGAATGTAGGGCTTTATTTATGTACGTCTTTCTGTAACTTTCTGCTTTTCTCCCCTCTTCACCATTGCATGTGAGATTTTGTGTTTTATTTTGCTGAGTTAGATCAGTGATGTATTGACCCATGCTTAGTAATTATATTCAGTACTTTGGCATGGAAAGTAACTTTCCAAGGTAACTCTCAACTATTTTTTGGTCATAAGCTGAAAGCTCATAAAACGCAACGTTTGCATATTGATAGGTGGTTTTTCCAGGAAGCAGAAGTACTTCTCTAGTATAAGAAAACACTAATTTCAATTCAAGCTTTAAAAAATTGATTCTTTTTATTTGAAAGCACTTGTCAGCAATTTTTTTATACATGTGATATGGGAAAGGGGAAAATCAAATCTAGGACTTCGAATACAGTGTGGTAAAGAGCTTTGTTCAGTATTGTTTTGGTAAGAAGCAGTGCATGTCAGAGGTTTTAAACTCAACTGCACTTAAGGTGCCTTTATCAAGAAGCAAAGTGTTTCTCGCAAGTATTTGTATATGCACGGGGCTGGGGCTTGTAGGTTAAGTGGTTGAGATCATTTATCGCTAGACTAAGAGGTGGTTGATACCTTAATATCTGATTACGGGGTGATTATTAGGTTCTAAGGCATGAGTGAAAGGCTGCAATAGAATATACCCAAATATTGTTGCTCTTGAATCAAAGCAAAACAATACTTATATCCATCACCGCCAAAACTAGCATATTCTATTATATGTATAATGTGTTCCTAATATTTGCATGCTGGCTATGTGAAGCTGCCATGTCAGACTATGCCTCTCAATCCATGCATCATCAGAAGATGTTGTAGTTAAGCTGCCTACAAGTCCAAGAGGCAATATCTCTGCCGGCTTGTGCCTTTTCAATGAGGCCAACCAAAAGAGAACAGAGAAATGACACAGAAAATTTCAACACAAAAACATCAACAGAACCTGATCAGCTCCTATAGGAAAGCATATATATACCATTACCATAACAGCCAGTTAGAGATATCAACCAGAAACAAACTGAACCATTTATATTTACAATCGCTTATCATATTGGTACTTGCCCTGGCAAGTGATCCTGATATCATTTCTGACTTCATAGTCCCCCCGAATTTCAACGGCATGATTGATGGATCCCTTTTCACATTCACTGGCTTTCGTGGCATTTTCGATCAAGCTCCCAAAACATTTAAGGGGTCGAAAGCAAGCCTGGTTGAGATCCCTGCCCTGAATGGTCAGAGTGTGTCATATGCAGTGCTTCAATTTCCTCCAAACACACTCTTCCCACCCCACACCCGCCCGGATGCAACTGGACTTTTGTTCCTTGTTGATGGTTCCTTGGAAGTAGGGCTAATCAACACGAAAAACAACCTGTGTGCACTCAAAAGCTTCAAACTGGAGATCTGTTCATTTTTCCTAAGGGATTAGTCCATTATCAGTATAACTCGGATCCTCAATTGCCAGCCACAGCCATTGCAGCATTCGGAAGTGCAAGTGCTAGAGCAGTTACCGTGCCGCCGGCTGTTTTCACCACTGGCATTGACGACGCCATCCTTGCCAAATCATTTAACACTGATGTTGGCACCACTGAGAAGATCAAGGCTGGCCTCACTAGCTCCTAATGACAAAGGCTTCAATAGTTCACTTACTGTGACTAATTTTTGTTTTTATTTATTTATTTATTTATTTTTTGTATCATCCTGTTCTTGTTTATTTGGCTTGGTATTCTTTTCATAAAACACTTTTGTTCAATCCAAGATCGCAGAATAGCCTTGGATTTGGAAGCCTGATATTCCTTCAAGAAACTAAAGCTTAAAATTGCACTAAACGCTCTATTTATTTATCCCAATTCAGCAGAACCTGCATTTTGTCCGAACCAGAGAGAACCGGTTAACTAATCAATTACGATAAGTTGGATTGGATTGGATTTTGCAGTTTTTTCTTGTGATAAAACTAGGGCCCTTAATTGCAAGTGTTTAAAAAAAAAGGCCTTTATCTTGTGATGACTAAATTCTGTTAGTTATTCTAATTCACAAAAACCTACCCTATTCTTATATTATTTGATAGAATTATGTTCGTTAGATAACTCATTTGGTGGCCTAGAGTTTGGATTGGATTGAAGTCCAGTCCAAGCTAGTCTTTATGAGTTCCACCTTTTAGGTGAGACTTGTAAGACACAATACATTGGATTGTTGTCCAATTTAATAAGTCTAGTTCCAGCACACCAAACAACAACATAACTCTTGTCCATTTTAATTAAAATAGTCCAGTCCAGTCCAGTCCTAGCACACCAAACAATGACCATGACTCTTGTCTATTTTAATTGAAATAGTCCAGTCCAGTCCAGTCCTGCCAACCAAACGTTAATGATAATCTTAACCTGAGACATATCATATTGTATTGGATTGGAAAATTCACAATTAATTTGCATTGGAGTAGATGCAGATTGGCTAAATATGAACACATTTTGAATGGATGAACACCCTTACTTGTACTTCAAATTTGAAGAAAAATCACTAACTTGCTCTCTTTTTTTGAAAGTCTCCAGTTAATGAATGGGGGTCCATCTGTCTTGGTGCATTCAGATTTGCTAACATTTTTAAATTTCTTTTTCACATGAAATTCCACCATCATATCTGATTAGCGGAGTTTGTTCTTTCTTGATGTTGAATCAGTCAGTCTCATTGTTCTTGAATTAATTCCACCATCATTTCATATTCCAGCAAGTTGTTGAAAAGTCCTAACCATGCATGGTTTGCTGCTTGAGCAAACAGAAATTCCAGATGATGTGTTTGCTTCCAGAAAATTGCTTTTATATTTCATGAAAATGTGCTTGGAATTATTAAATAACAACCACATAAGATAAATTGATTAGTAGAAATAGTAGGGGAAAAAAAAAAAAAAAAATCCCATTGAAACTGGGTAGTTAGATAACGATACACCAGAACATGAAAACAAGGAGGAGTAAACTCAACCCTCAAAAGTCATAACAAATTTTAAAACTCCACAGCAATAATTGGTGAATCATCAATGTAATTCGCTAACCCATCTTGTTGTTCATGACCAGATATTGGTTGATATCTTCGTACTGATCTTCTTTGACTTGAGAAGTATGCACTTGAAGTTGCTGAGATGAAATACTGGGCTGCATCATCTGATGCATGTAGGGCACTGCAGGCTGCATGAGACGCGCATAGTAGTGGCTCATGGATGAGGAGCTTAGAGGACCAATATTATTATTCGTCATCATCATATTCATATTCATTTGATCACTGTAATTACAGTGATACCCCTCCAATGGTGATTGAGAATGAGCACTGCTGGAATCCCCCGCCCTGTACTGAAGATTACTATAGTTATAGTTGCCCTCCATCAACATCCACATTGCCATCGAACTCGGATTAGGAGCCATAAGATTATTCAAATGTTGATCTGAATTATCAAATGGAAGCGTTTGATCAGAAGGTTGATGATGATCAAATGATGAGACTGCAAATGGCTGGAGCATATCCACCGTATTATTGTTCAAAGAGCTCGTAGGGTTTTGGTCCTCTTCATGATAATGATCCTGCATGTAAGAATTACAAGGCTCCTTTTGGCTTGATGATTCACCCATGTTAGGGTTTCCACCCATCCATTCTTTTTTCGTTACAAGTAATCGATGAGCAGCTCCGTTCCTCTTGTTAAGTAATGTTCTCTTGCCAGACTCAAGCTTAGCATCTAATTTATCCAGAAGTGCCTCGAGTTGATTCTCGGAGAAACTTTCGATACGTTCGTCCCATGTTGGGTACTTGGCCTCATACATCTCCTTACGGGCTCTGTAAATATCAGCATAGACCTTGTTCTTTCGGTCCATCAACAGGTCCGACAAATCGAAGGTTTTCTTGGCCGGTTTGCTCATGGTGCTGGCTTTGTACTTGTTGATTATACGATCGACTTGTTCCGAATTTTGGGGCCAAGTTTGGAGTTCTGGAGGCCGATCAGTCAGCTTTGGGCCGTAAATGATGATGCACACATCCACTTCGCAAAGAGTTGAAAACTCATAAGCCTTCTTCATCATTCCCTTGCTTCTCTTTTGAAACGTTGTTTTTCGAGATCTCTCGTTCGCAATGAGTTCCATCTTCAGCCTTCCGCGACCCATATTCGTCTGCTCTTTGTTTAAAGATAATTTGGGATCAGTACAAAGAGTTATATGTATATGTGCATAATTAGGCTTCTCAGTTTTGATGGTTTTGTAAATGATGATGCACAGCAGAAGAAGAATACGCAATATGAACTTAAATAAACGGATATGAATGCAGTACAGACAAGTAGGGAACACCCATTTAAAGAGTTATTTAATTTTAAATGTGCAAGCAAAGCAAAAGAGGCATAGCAATGAAATTATATAAACTGTTAAAGTAAGGAGAAGAGAATAGTAAGATTGGTACCTTAAGTTTTAATGGATTCTAAGAAAGAGCTTTTCCCGTTTGGAGGAAAGAAGATGGCTTCTTAATCTTCCTTTCTGTGAGATATTGTTTCTTTGACCTATATACGAACTCACAAGTATATTGGCCTGCCGTTTACTTGAGAATCTAATTGATGTTAAAAGATCAATCACAATTCATGATCTTTTTGGTTTAGGTAAACTGGCCTGCCGTTTACTTCAGAATCTCATTAATGTTGAAAGATCAATCATAATTCCTTATCTTTTTTGTTAAGGAAACAAAAATAATTTTTACTTGCCATAAATTGAAGACCCGAATCAATTAGTCATTACTACATTTCAATTTCTCGTTTAGGGTTCTTGATTAAGAGATAGGCGCTTACAAGAAGTATGATCTCGTATCAAGAAGTCTGAACTTGTATTAGTTTTTTCACATCAATAATATTCTATCGCTTATTAATATATATTAAAAAAAGAAGAAGAGGCGCTTATATTATCTAAACCCACCTATTTTTCAACCATTATAAAAAAAAAAAAAAAACTCAAATTTGAATGTATTTAATAGTTGTCCTAGTATTAGAAAATATTTACAGTCTATGACATCTTCAATTCATACTTGTCAACACACGTTTATAGCATTTTCATTAAAAATCCCTACTTTTTAGCATTTATATTTAATCCCTATTATTTGGGCACCTATTCATTAATTAAAATCAATCAACACACTAATATGCATAACTATTATAATTACACCTAACCCTAAATTTTTCAACCATTAGATTGTATAGCTAATTATGTACCTAGATTTTGGAAAACAATTTCCTTTAGAGGCACGTGTTACGTCAGAAAATGTAGGTAATTTATTGAACCTAAAACAAAGGGATCAAGAACTATAGCGAGCAAGAACACGTCCCTTTGAACAAATTAATGTATTGATATAAATAAAAGTTAAATTGGAAAAAATTCAACCACTACCGACGAGTTTATCTCAAAACATATATCATTAAGTTTTATTTATTTTTCTAAAGGAAAAAGCAGGAAACCTACGCTTTAGAAAAATAAATAAAACTTAATGATATATGTTTTAGCCGGTGGTATAACCTTTGCTTCATTGCTGAATTCTCTTCATATATGACCAGCTGCCCACTATTGTATGTATTAAGATTTCATCCTAATGATTTGCAGACAAAAGGAAACAAGCCCAAATGAGAGAAAAAGCAACACAAACCATATGTGGTTGAAAGTTTCCACTATAAGTGAGGACTCCCCTCGCCCTATCTCCATGGATTGACATGAACGTTTGAAGAACATGATGAAGGGTACTTTTCCCACTAAATAATTTGAGGGTTGAAGGTTTTTTTTTAATATACTGTTTATATCATATTTGACCAAACAACTAGAAGCAACTCTAAGCAAGACAAAGAGTCCCACATTATAAGAAGTGAGGACTCCCTCTCATCTATAAAAGAAAACCACTCTCCATTTAGAAAGTGATCCTCGAGGCTAGGCTTGATCTTTAGTCACGGGCTTCTCCTTTCTTCCCTTCATACATCATACCTCATTACTAAGTTGCACTCAATCTTGGCCATCCATTTTTTAGCAACAACAGTTTGGCGCTGTTTGTCAGAATCGGCGCAAAAGGCTTCTATCGTTCTCCCCTTCTTTAGTGCCCTTCGGCACCCATACAATCAGTATCACCTAACTTACCGTTCGACAACTTAGCAATAGTTCAAGAGTTAAGCTATCCCTAATCATAGTCCGTAAATGGGGCTCTAAAATGGGTGGATAGAGCCCCATGTAGAGCTCCAGTGGAATATTCCGGACTCTTAAGGTATCTTTCCATAATGGGAGCTAGTCCCCTTCTATTGAGGGATGCCCTTTAGGATACTCTACGAATTTTTTTTAATGATCTAGTCTATCTATTTTTCAAGTCTTCCTTCATAGATCATCCTTGCAAAAAATTAGACAAATTAGAAACTGTTTTCGATATCCAATTGTGTCATATAAAATCAATAAACACGGTGCTTCAAGAAAGTACTAAAATCTCAATAATTTAATTGAGTGGTAAAATGATATCGGATTCAATTGATTTTTTTGTAAAAATGATCTTTGAATGAGTATCTACAAAATATGTTTGGATTAGTGAAATAAAATATACAGTGGGCCCTACAAGAGTGTCCCTCCAATAAGCTTATTTAAGGGATCCCTCAACTGAAGCTCCCTGTACACACACACACACACACACACACACATACACACACAGAGTCCCCTGTTATTGAGGGATCCTTCAAATAACCCTTTAAGGTAGAGATCATCCTTGCAAAAAATCATGCAAATTGAAAATCATTAAGGCATCTAATTGAGACCAACAAAATCAATGAACACGGTGCTTCAATAAAGTATTTAAATTTTAAGAATTTAATTGAGTGGTCAAATGATATCGGATTCAACTGATTTTATGTAGAGATGATTTTTAAATGAATATCTATAAAATAGAAGGTTTGGATTAATAAAATATAAGTTCTGTCAAAAAGAGATAAGAAAGTGATGGAAGCCCATAATGAATCCAACCAATATTCAGCTATCATCATAACTTACAAAAGTAGGTAGATAAAATATTGTTTTTGGAATATTGTCCAAATTTCTATTCTTTTAGCAGAAATGTTCATAATAATAAATTTAAAAAACTAATATAACATAACAGTCCCTATCTCTTGGACTACAGGGGTCCAAGAGATTATGGTCACCCGTCGTTGGATGTAACATCCAACGGTTCAAAAAAGTTTTTTAAAAGAAGTGCAAGAGTGAGTGAACCGTTGAATTTACATCCAACGGTGAGTGACCACATTCTTTTGGATTCCTGTGGTCCAAGAGATCGGGGGTGTTATGCAGTCCCGATCTCTTGTACTACAGGGGTCCAAGAGATTATGGTCACCCGTCGTTGGATGTAACATCCAACGGTTCAAAAAAGTTTTTTAAAAGAAGTGCAAGAGTGAGTGAACCGTTGAATTTACATCCAACGGTGAGTGACCACATTCTTTTGGACTCATGTGGTCCAAGAGATTATGGTCACCCATCGTTGGATGTAACATCCAACGGTTCAAAAAAGTTTTTTAAAAGAAGTGCAAGAGTGAGTGAACCGTTGAATTTACATCCAACGGTGAGTGACCACATTCTTTTGGACTCCTGTGGTCCAAGAGATCTGGGGTGTTAATTTTTTAAATTTATTATTATGAACATTTCTACTAAAAGAATAGAAATTTGGACAACATTCCAAAAACAATATTTTATCTACCTACTTTTGTAAGTTATGATGATAGCTGAATATTGGTTGGATTCATTATGGGCTTCCATCACTTTCTTATCTCTTTTTGACAGAACTTATGATGATAGTTGGATAAAGTTCCAATTCATTATAGATTGTGATGATAGATGGAGTTAGGCTGATTCATTATGGTATTCTATCCGTATCTCTCATCTGGTAAGATTATCTTACCAAAATCGTTGTCACAATTCCTGGATCAAATTCTCTCATCTGAGTCTCACCCGTAGATATTTTGCATGTTTCCCCTACAAATGTACAAACAATCATCCCATTTTCAGAAGACAGTGCCTCTCAACACAACCATCACAATCTCACAGTTGTAAGTTGTAACAACTCATGTATTGCTTAATTAACACTGTTGTATGGGTCATCGAGAGAGAAATAGAAAGAGAAATTTCTAAGTCTTTTGTTCTTTGTTTCTTTCATTCTCTCTTCACTTGATTATGACTAGACACTAACTAGTTGGTTTTCCCAATGAAAACTTAAACTATAGGGATAAAAAAAATGTAACTTAACCAAATTTTTTTTTTCTACAAAAAACAACATTCTAGTCTTTGACAAGAAGGCGAAAATGGGAGGGAAAAGATGTTGTAAGTTCAATTCAAATTTGATAGTTCCGTTCTCTTAGACCACAAGGGTTCAAGAGATTTATGGTCATCCACTTTTGGATTTAATCTAAGGGTTCAGAAAAAATTAGTTTTTTTTACTTTTACTTTTAATTTAATTTAAACAAAAAAAGTTATTAAAAAAAAAAAATTTGTCACAGTAAAACACGTTCTAAGCCCAAAATCTCTAAACATGTTCTTCTCTTGGAACCATCAACTTTTCTGGAAAATTCGATTTCGGTGTTGTTGGAAGTTTGATTGTTGGATTATGGGAACAGGGAAAGATTTGGGTTGGATTATTATTATTATTATTATTTTCCTTCAAGCTTTAATTTTTCTCGGGCTGATGATAATTTGCCTCATCACCCTTCAAACTTGCAATCCCATCAAAATGTGGTGAATCATGTTTTCGAAAGAAAGGGGATTCAAACTCGAGTGCAAAATGAGAGTGATTGATCAATGTCTCACCATTAACTTTTTAATTCTAATTTTCATTTTCATGTTTTGTTGTCGACTTATGTCTATGACATATTAATTCTCTCGTCTACTCAGATTTTGTTTTTTGAGAACCTCGACGGTACAAGGAAAATTTTATTGATAAAACAGAATGGGGGATAAACAACCTGACTCTGACTCAAAGAATCACACAATAGTGTCCTCAATAAAATCAGGGAGCACCTCAAACCAAATAAAACACTCGACTTTACGCATACCAAATCTAGCAAATCCATTCAAACTATAATACGTGAATTAATAACACCACATGGTGGTATAATGATCACAGGTGACTTTTGCAATATTGGTGAAAGTGGCGTTGTTGATTTTGAGCTAGACTACCATACCAGAATACGTGACAAAGGATGATGCCCATAAGTGTGTCTAAGGTGACTTCCCACAAGGGATAATGTGGACAAGCAGAGCAAGAAGGAGAGCAGGGTCACCAACTCCAGATTTGAGTTCATCCACCACATTCGGTCCTTTGTTAACTTTCTTGTATGTTTGCACTTGATTCAAGCTCTTTATCCTCAGTTTAGGATATACATTTATTACTTTGACTGTTTTATCTAATGTTCTTATGTTAGATGAAATGAAGTTCTCCACTCAAAAGTTTGTGGTAACCTACATGGTCCTTTCTTTATTTCTTCGTTGGTTACTGTGTGTCTTTATTTCATAGGACTTGGTCTAAATGTTGTTTCGTACAAAGAAACAACAAAAAATATCCTTATATTCGTTCGGAATATGTAAATACTACAGCGTATACATAAGAAATGGAAACAAAAATGAACGTAAATAAGAGGCAAGTGAAGTAAACAATTCAGCATTTGCTCAAGAGAAAACTTTATTCACAAATCAATTGCAAAAACTCGAACCTTGTTGCTCCTCTCGTTTTCATACGTCCAAAGAACTTCTATTTATCTGTTTATCTACAGCCGCCAACAATATATGCCTTCCAAATCATATACGTGATGTTGCTAGTAAGCTGTATACAGTTCCTATAAGCTGATATGCTTTGCCGGCTTGTGGCTTCTGAATAAGAACAGAAGAAGAAAACAGAGAAATGACATAGAAAAATTCATCCCACCGACTAACTGTAGAAGCGATAGAAACATATCAGCTCCTAGAAATGCATATTAATACCATATACAAAACTAGCAGCATTATATACCATTCCAATTATCTACAATGGCTGCTATGACATTCATTCAATTAGTGATGATATTTGCATTTGCTCTGCCAACCTTCAAAAGGGCAGTAGCAAGTGATCCTGATATCATTTCTGACTTTATAGTCCCACCGAATTTCAACGGCACAATTGATGGATCGTTTTTCACTTTCACTGGATTTCGTGGAATTTTCGATCAAGCTCCCGAAACTTTTAAGGGATCGAAAGCAAGCCTAGTTGAGTTCCCTGCCCTTACTGGCCGGAGTGTGTCATATGCAGTGCTTCAGTTTCCTCCAAACACACTATTCCCACCTCACACCCGCCCAGACGCAACTGGACTTTTGTTCCTTGTTGATGGTACCTTGGAAGTAGGCCTAATCGACACGAAAAACAATCTATACACTCAAAAGCTTCAAACTGGAGATCTGTTTATTTTTCCCAAGGGATTAGTTCATTATCAGTATAATTCAGACCTTCGAAGACCAGCCACAGCCATTGCAGCATTCGGAAGTTCAAGTGCTAGAGCAGTTACAGTGCCGCCGGCTATTTTTACCATGGGCATTGATGATGCCATTCTTGCCAAATCATTCAAGACTGATGTTAGTACCATAGAGAAGATCAAGGCTGGCTTCACCAACTAGCTCCAAATTGACAAAAGAAATATTTAATTAATTACTTGCTGATGTTTCTACTTGTTTTGTTTGGTTGATGTATGCAGCTTTTCCCTTTCATTCTATTTTTTAATAAAGTACTTCTACTACTCATTCAAAAACATCTGGATCTTTTGTCCAGTCTTTTGACTCTGACATTATAAAACAATAACCTGAATTGTATAATAATTGAACCACAAGATCAGTCCTTTTCTACTTTCATCTGGTATACCGTATACGTACAATTTACAAAGACATAAGATTTTGAGTACTCTAATCACCATGCAGGCAGAGAAAAATGCTGCAAAATAAATATACTACCGGATTAATTAGGATGCTCAAAACACAATGTTAAGTTGTTAATGTTAGCGGACATTTTAAAGTTCAAAACCGATGCATGAATTTATATTTTCTTTTACAGGTTTGTCCTAATAAACTAAAGCATCAAAACTTTGTTTTTAAATTTAGATATATATAAATGTAGAAGTTATTGAGCATCCGAGAACGAAACTCTTTTTTCTTTTGTCTAGAATAGCTAAGCTAGCATATGCTCTATGCATAGAGCCTTAAGTCTGCTGAAATCTCTCTGAATGCATGGCCACCAGCTGTATACTAGAATATACCCTGATATTGTTGCTGCAAAATAACCATCCTACGCCTTTTTATGATATGTTCAACCCAGCATGGCGGTTGTAGCATATTCTACTGTACACAGTACATATTTGCTGTCTACATACACAGATATAAGAGCTTTGCATGCAGAAGAGAGAGAAAGGAGAGTCGTACAAGAACTCCTCTCATTTCATAAGTCGAAAAACTTCAGATAATAATAAACCCTAGCCGGATTTTCTACCTGGCTATCTGTAGCTAGCTGCCAAGTCAGACTATGCCTTTCAATCCATATATATCCTCAGAAGTTCAGTCACATTAATTAAGTTGATGTTCTATTGGGCAATTTGCAGCACCAATAAGCATATATCTATTGCCGGCTTGTGGCTACCAGGTCAAATTAGAAGAAAACAGGGAAATGGAAACACACAGACAACAATAGAAACTGATCAGCTCCTACATATTAACCCTACCAAGTTATACAATCCCAGCTTGTTGGTCTTCATAACCGTTTTTAAAAGTTATCTAAAATGGCTGCTATGAGATTTGTTCAATTAGTGATAATATTAGTAAATTGCCTTAGCCACATCCAAAATGGCCCTAGCAAGTGATCCTAACCTAACATCATTTCTGACTTTGTAGTCCCACCGAATTCCAACGGAACAGTTGATGGAACCTTTTTTCACATTCACTGGATTCCCTGGAATTTTCTATCAAGCTCCCAAAAAGTTCAAGGCATTGAAAGCTGGTTGAGTTCCCTGCCGTTAATAGCCAGAGTGTGTCATATATATGCAGTGCTTCAATTTCCTCCAAACACACTGTTCCCACCTCCCACCCGCCCGGACGCAACTGGACTTTTGTTCCTTGTTGATGGTTCTTTGGAAGTTGACTAATCGACACGAAAAACAATCTGTACACTCAAAAGCTTCAAACTGGAGATCTGTTTATATTTCCCAAGGGATTAGTTCATTATCAGTATAATTCAGTTGCTCAATTGCCAGCCACAGCCATTGCAGCATTCGGAAGTGCAAGTGCTAGAGCAGTTACAGTGCCACCAGCTGTTTTTACCACTGGAATTGATGATGTGATCTTGGCCAAATAATTTAAGCTAGATTTTGGTACCATCAAGAAGATCAAGACTGGCCTCACCACTGGCTTTCTAATTAATGGTTTTGATGATTTTCTTTCTGTTTGTGCAAAATTTGATTTGATTACTTTTGGTTTGTTGTATCCTGTTGTTTACCTGTTTTAGTTTGTTAATTGATGCAGGCAACTTTGCCTTTAACTGCATAATAAAATACTTTTATTCACTTGGAAATATCCAAGTATGAGAAAACTAATAAAACTTTATGGAATGTTTCTTCTAGTTTTGACTCCGACAGTATAAAACAATAATCTGTATGAGTAATAATTGAACCTCTATAGCCCTCAATTTTCTATCCGAATTGATAGCATTTCCACTTGGCATAACCAAATTTTGGCACAGAATAGACTCAGTCTATTGAAATGTATATACACAACATGGGTTGCCATCTCTCTTTCTCACTCTCTGCTTTTCCCTCCCTATTTTACTACCGTTCTTAGCAAATCTGCTCTATACGGAAGGGTTGTTAGCTACTGTGACTGAGTTTTCACATTTTAGGGGTTAAAGTTAACTATTCTTCATAGAAATCCGCAGCAGTACGGCGGTCTTGATTCCTTTGAACCTCATTCTTGTTGTCTTGGTTATGAGAAGAATCCATCTTCATGAATTGAAAGCCCATTATATATCGATACTCTCCAGTCCCAAGGCAGCGGGAGCAGTAACCTAAACCACTTCCACCACAAGTCCTGCACCTGCAAGAGTGGTTGAAGGCAGTTTATGTGAGCATGTTCATAACAGGGTAGAATTCTCAGTATAAAATGTATGAAAAGTCTTGATACCTCACCATTTTGGCCATTCCCCTTTGGGGAGCATTTGCATGTCAACTGAGTTTGTCCTACCTATCATACAGAAGTTAAGAAAATAAAAGAATTTGAACGAAAACAAAAAACAAAATAGCATTTGGAAACAGACATAAGAACCCACACATCTAGCCAAACACTCAAAACAGAACAAAGAAACATCCAAGCATGTCTGAAATCTATTGCAAAAGCTGGTGCAGCAGGACTGCACTCAATAGACATCAGGATTTTAAACATCTATCTTTCTGGACCAGACACTGGTTGAGTAACGAGTATTGAGTACCTTTAAGCAAAATTCAAAGCTTAAAGGTTGAGTTGCAGTTGGGTGAGGGGTTTAGTCTGAAGTTAAAATTTCACCAAAAGTGAAAGGAAAAAAGAAAAAAAGGACTGGGTGCAAATGACCGTACAGCTGTACAAAGCAGGGTCATGTTCATATGTTTGCTGTATATTGACCTGCCTAACCTCAGTGTTGGTTAAGAAATTCTTTTAACAAGAATGTGTACATCACATGTCAGCTGAAGTAAGGTTGTGATCCCCTGATAAATTGGATCTTATTAAGTAAAGGCAAGATGTGTATATCTGAAAACTAATTCTATACGCGATTGAAATCTTCATGCATGTAAAACAAATTTTTTATTCAAAAGCTTTAAACAGGGGCCAGTTAAGCATTCATAGTAATGAACAAATGAGATGGTGAAGTTCAGTTCCCCACAGTTAGTTGCATAGACTGATGGTGAAACTTTTGAATCTCAACCTCTCTCAAAAACCGTCAGACTTCTGTGGGAACATGTAAAAATCTTAAAGCATTTTTTTGGTCCAGATGTCAAAAGCTTGAGGAACTTTTGGCTGCGATTCCTGTACAACTTTCATAACTTTGGAAAGCTGAACTAAATTTGTTGTATGATTCAGAACTATTGAAATATTCGGGTTTTAGGTTCATAAGCAGACCTTCTAGGGCGGCACACAAGCTACACTAAAGAAGACAATTCAACATCTGCTCATGTCAGATTAAAATCAATTATCAAATTCTGAAAGATGAGCAAATGAGAATATGTAGAACACATTGCGTACATAAGAACAAAGGAAAGAGATAGACCTGTTCCATAACAATCGTGGCAATTGACCCTTCCACTCCCTGTGCAGACCTCACAAGGTGGATCCGGCTTCCTTCTTACTTCTCTGTGAACATTTGACTGCAACAAACAGAGGTGGTCGAAAGGTTAAACATAGAAAACACGAAATAATATGTCACATTTCCATCCCTTTGAATTTAGTAAGTTCCCAATTCAATGTTAGTGGAGATAATTTTGATAAACTCTTACAAAGTTACAAACAAACTAATGTCAATATAGGCACTTGAATATATGTAATAGTTATTAAAAAAGAAAAGAAAAAGGTATTAGAAGCATATATTCACAAATATGGTTCAGTGTTGATGTCAGTGCATAGTTCTACCAGAACACAATGATTTCAGTGCATAAATTTCCATCTTATTTCACAGTTCCAAATCTGATAATGAAATCCCATTCTGAAAGAGTCACTATATGAGTGAACCAATACATGATGAATATATTCAAAATCATAATCATAATAATCAACAAAAATACAGAAAACCCAACTAAAACCAAAACATACAATTGACCTACTAAAAACTCCATTTTAAACAAACCCAACACAGACCACCCATCTGGCCGTTCTGGAAGCCCAACATCTGAACATCAACTCTTTAAATTCTCTACTTTTACTTGCACTCTCTTACTTTCCACCATTTTCAGAGGAGCCAAAAGAAAGAAAAAGAAAGATATGAAGTATTAAAGTGTTGAACTTGATAACTTGCCTCTGTGCGGACGACCCAAGAGGGCTTGGTGACGGATAGTCGGGGCAAAGGGTCTTGATGCCGTGGAGGAGGAATAGGAGCACCGTTGGATTTGGGAGCTTCGAATCGGACGGCTGTAAATGAGCTCAGGCTTCGAAGTGCCATTTACCACTACCAGCGTCCACTTCGCTTTGGTTGGCCTTTTGGGTCTCCTTCGCGTTATAAATTGGAAACGGAAAGGCCTAAATAGACATGTCCAAATCCGTGAAACTAAAATGTTTGTTGCGTTTTTTTTTCCTTTTATATAGAAAATGATAATGTTCAAAGGAGAGATAATTTTTTCTTTTACAGAGTTTAGCTCAATAAAAAAAATCTTTAACTTGCATATCAATGGTCTTATGTTCGAACCTTCATAATGACACATTGATAGTGTGTGTGAGAAACCTCATCTTCCTTGTAGTTTAGATTATTGTTTGTATCTAGAAAAAACAAAAAGAGAGAGAGAGAGACCATTTTGGCGCCTAAATTAACAAACAACTAACTAATTCCAGTAATCAAACTGACCACAAACAGTTTCTAACTGAATATAACACGTATCCTAATCAAAATATGACACATGGGACGCAGGTCTGAAAGATAACTTTTCGGTGTCGATTAAAATCCCTGTAATGACTTGGAATGTAAGTCAAGTCTCTACTACGTTTGAAGTTTGGCATTTTCAGTCTTGGGTTACAGAGAACACCTGAAAAGAAACTAAAAGCTCTCAAGAATCTCCCATGGCTGCCACCCAATTCAAGGGTATCAGACGCTACTATATCCGAAAAATCCACGACGTCCTGCACCAGCTCCACCAGAAGGGGCAGCATCTCCTTCGCCTCGAAGCTGAAACCAGCATTCTCAACTCACAAGGTTCGATTTTTATCTCACATTTTAAGCCCTCACGCTGATTCTTAGTGTTTTGCGATTGGTACTGGTCCTTAGGGTTTTCTGATTCGATTCTTGCTCTGTGATGTTGTTTCTTGATTTTGCTAGTGTAGTAATATTTGGGATTGGGGGTGTAAATATTGATAAGAAAGAAGACATTTTGAGTTCACTAATATATCAAAACTATCGTTTGCTCTGAGGAAATACTATAGATTGAAAACTGGAATTTGGTACTGACTTTCTTGGGTATGTTTGAAATTGGGTACTAAAAATTTGGATTGGAATCTGTTTCTGGGCAGTAAATGTTGAGATGCAACCCTGTTTCTATTGTGGGAACTGGGATCTAATGAGAAGTTTCGTTCTTTGGTTCCGGTTAGTAATATGTTTTAAGCAAAAGCATCTATTGTTTATATACTTAAGCGAGGAAGCACCTTTTTTTCTGGTTATGCCAACCATGATGTCAACTATTGAATCCAAGTTTCGTCTTAGTTACAATGTGAATGTAAAGTGTGGATCTTGTGTTCATGGAATTATTTTGTTGGATTGATAAATTGAATTTTGTGAATTGAACAGTGAGAAAGATTAAGGAAGAAGTCCAGCTGCTTCAGGACCCTGGATCTTATTCTCATGTTGGTTTAGTTAGACAAGTAATTGACAAGCACATGGTTTTGGTTAGGGTAAGTGGTTGTGCAATTTCTTTGCTAACATCAGCTTTATTTGTAAGCTTGTTTTCACCCAGATTCTTCGGTATGCTAACCAAGTTGTTTGATAACTTTTTTTTTGTGCCCACTTCTGTTTCTTTTCAATTTCCAGATTGTTGGAGAAGGAATGCATGTTGTTGATGTTGATGAAAACATTGACGTCATAGAGCTCAAACCGTCAACAAGAGTTGCTCTCCGAAGACGCAGCTATACCATTCATGCAATACTGCAAAAAAAAATTGATCCTGTCGTCAAACTTTCGAAAGTTCAAAATAATCCTGAATGCACGTATGATATGATTGGTGGTCTTGATGAGCAAATCAAAGAAATAAAGGAGGTTTCCTTCTGCACATTCTTACTCTCTGAATTTACAATTCATTGCTCGTGTGGTTTTTGTGATTTGGATTGGTTTCTTTTACATTATTTCTTCCCATTCTTCTGCATTCATCATTAATGGTATGTGATCATCTTCCCAGGTCATTGAACTTCCAATCAGACATCCTGAATTATTTGAGCTCCTTGGTATAGCTGAACCAAAGGTAGATATATGCTGCCAAGTTCTTGTGTTTGTTCTTTGCTTACTTGGTAAGCACTAAGTGTAACATTTGTGCCCTGAAACTCACTCTTCCATATGACAGGGCGTCCTGCTTTATGGGCCCCCTGGCACTGGGAAAACACTGTTGGCTCGGGCTGTAGCTCATCACGCTAAATGTTCTTTCGTGCACATTTCTGCAACTAAGTTAGCTCAGAAGTACATTGGGGTAGGCGCTAAGATGGTTAGAGAAATTTTTTTCCTGGCCAGGTTTGTTTTGATCTCTTTTTATGGAGACTAATCTTGATTTTCTCTTTCTCTTTCTCCACTTGTTATGTTTGTTACCTTCTTTTTGAATTTTGTTGCTCTATTTCTCGAGTCTTATTCTATGCTCAGATTTACTGTGAGGATCTAATTCATGAAGAGAATTTCTGAACTAGAATAAGCTTTTTATTTGTAATTGTGATGTTGGGCATCACTGGTATTGAAATATATTCATACAGTAAATAGGGTATCCTTGCTAGTGGCAACTAAAAGAAACAAAAGAACTATAACTTTTTGGTCCCTGAGCTTCTGAATATATGTTACCTTTCTCGGCTGCGAAGATTTTGTTTGTGGATTATTCGCTGATCTGCTTCTTTTAGGCCTAGACTTATGGCTGCTAATCTGCTTCGTCTCATCCTTCTGCTTCCCATTTACTTACTGTATTTCTAACTTTATATTTTGTTTAGGAAATATGCTCCATGTATTATTTTTATGGATGAAATCGACAGTATTGGATCTGCTCGTGTGCAATCTGGTGGTGGAACAGACAGTGAGGTGCAGCGGACTATGCTAGAGCTTCTCAGCCAGCTGGATGGATTTGAGGCATCAAGCAACATCAAGGTACTATACAGAATGTGGATTCATTGATCTCGAAACACAATGTAACATTTCTAACATATCTTTCATATGACAACCACCATTTTTAAATTGTGGGTTATACAGGTTATAATGGCCACAAATCGTATTGATATTCTGGATCAAGCACTCCTTAGGCCAGGAAGAATTGACAGGAAGATTAAATTTCCAAATCCTACTGAACAGGTACATGCCACTCACTACACCATGGATTAATGTTAGGAGGTATATTTATGCATTCGTAGGTGAACATTTAAGTTTTGCTCTTGTACGTAGTTAACGGAGGTTGATCACTGCTAAACAATTTGCATTTATGCAATATAAGTCCACTTATTTAAAGTTGTTTTCTGATGAGGGTATAGCACAGAACATAAAATTTCATAGAAGTCATAGCTTTTATTTAAAAAGAATACTTACTAATACATATAACAAACTGCATGCAGTCTCGTTGGGAGATCATGAAAATACATTCAAGGAAAATGAATTTAAGGCATCGAGTTGATTTGAAGAGGATTGTAGAGAAGATGAATGGTGCATCTGGTGCAGAGATTAAGGTATTTTATATCTCAGAGGTTTCTTAGAAAGTCATGGTTTTGTGTGCACATATTAAAACACTGTCTTTGTTCTCCTGGCTGCAGGCTGTTTGCACAGAGGCAGGGATGTTTGCTTTGAGGGAGAGGAGGGTTCATGTAATGCAAGAAGATTTTGAGATGGCAGTTGGTAAGGTAATGAAGAAGGAGACTGAGAAGAACATTTCGTTGCAGAAGTTCTTTTACTAATTCATGTGTTGTTTACACCAATTTAGGCACAAAGTTCACAAAAGATAAGAGAGAGTGAGTTCACAAACTAATACCACATAACGTGGGTGATAAGTTTACAAACTATATCACACCTCTCTCATTTTCACTGTCGAAGAAATGGAAAAGAAATGTAAAGAAATCAAGCAAGATATTTGAGAAAACACTCAGCTGTATTGGCTGAGTACAATTCAGCTGGAATTGATTGCAAATGATGTACAAACTGATATTCCTTTTGTAGGGACTTAACTACACACTAGTCAAACGAGCATTTAAGGCTATGGAGGGAAAAATCAAATATAGCAGCTTCCATTTTTCTAATGTTACAGCTGCATATGAAAATATATCCTTCACTCAATAATTTGGAGATTAAATTCTTAACATCCATTCAAGAATGATTAACCTGTCTAAACCCAAGTCTCTGGCAATCTGTAACCTCATACCAATGCATGCAGCAACAATTCAATGCAATCCGGTACAGAGATAAGTTTTCCATTTATCCCTAAGTCATTAACCCTTGCATTCCAAATGCCCCAACACAAAAGATAAGAGAGAGTGAGGTGAAGAAGATTAGTGTGTACATGGGTTATGGAGTGACATAAAAAGTAAATGAAAATGATTTTGTCTTTTGACAGAACAGTAAACTTTTAACCTCAAAAAATAAAATTTCAAAGTTGTTTTTTCTACTATGGGTGAGCAAAAAGGTGGGTATTAATAGAAAATATAAATGATGAAATTCTTTCTGAAGTGTTACATTGGAATTTTCTGGGTTTGGAATCTAACACATTGTTTACACAATTCGATGCAGATAAGTTGCCAGAAGATTCTTGGAATTCTTTTATCAGCCAAAATGGTTAAATTGGTAAACTCTGCTACTTAAAAACTTGATATAGATATTGGATGGTCTAACAGATCCCCCAGAGAACACCTTTTGTTTATTTTGACATTGATAGAAAATTCATAATCTCTTGAATGCTGCATCTATGAGAGAAACATAAATTTGGGCTTCTAGTTCACATTGTAGAAGTGACTATAACAGCTACAATTCATTTGGCTCCAATCAAAGTTTCAGACATTGGTATAAAATGATCCTAGCCCAATTCATGGTTCTTTGAATTATGCCTTAGGATCTCCTATTGATCCATCATGCAGGGTTTAATTTTGTAGATTTGCTAAGTTGTTGAAGCTTTGGGATCTCATCGAGTACTCCTTTATGAGTTTAGAAAATAATGACTCTTCTCTCTCTAGTAGCTTGGCTGGCGTGTCGTATTCAGCAACCCGTCCTGTTTGCACAAAAATTGCTTAAACTCTCTTGCAATTATCTTAATGTACGCCTCTGAATTAATATGGTGTGTATATTGTGTTTATGACTTTCTAGTTGCTATATATTGCATGCTTGCATACATGTGTGTGCATGTGTTTGTGTTTATACTTACCATCACTGAGCACCAAAACGAGATCACTGTCAATTACTGTGTGGATTCTGTGAGCTATTGTAACAACCGTTCGATCTTTGAATTCTCGACTGATGACCTTCTGTATCACTCCATCAGTTGCAGAATCAACTGATGCTGTTGCTTCATCCAACACCAGAATTTTGCTTTTCTTTAGCAAGGCTCTTCCAAGACAAACTAACTGTCTTTGGCCCACACTCCAATTTTCTCCATTTTCGACCACTGTTAGAGTCATGCATGTTAGAAGTTTACTAGAGAACTTATGTTTAATAACAGTCCGAAATAATGAATCTGACCTGAGGCATCCAACTTCTGTTCCTTTGCACGCACCAGATCACCTAGCTGACATTTATTTAGAGCCTGAAAATTTGGGAGTTTGTTTTCAATAGTTATAAAGGTGAGTCTCGATTCTAAGTAATTTTCGTTTGTGGAATAAATAACTCATCATCTGTAGCTTGTTAATGCTTATTTGATAAGAATAATTACCTCCCAAACATCACTATCGGAATATTGCTCTAGCGGGTCAAGGTTTCCTCTAACTGTTCCTTCAAACATTGTTGGGTCCTGTGGAATGATGCTAAGCCTTGATCTTAAGTCATGAAGGCCAATCTTGGAAATGTCCACATCATCAATTATAATGCTTCCTTCTCTAGGCTCAACTACCCTGAAAATGGCCTGTATGAGGGTTGATTTCCCACTTCCTGTCCTTCCTACAACACCAACTTTTTTCTGTCCTGGGAATGTGCAGCTAATGTTTTTCAGCACGGATGGAAGATGTTCAGCATAACGAATCTGCAAGGCAGCCAAATGTGTGTATAAGGAGTGTGCAGTATTGTTTGTGTGCAGAATTGAATGAAAAGTTTTAAACTTTTGGTCCCCATGATTTAAAATCTTCCAGAGGCTTACCTGCAGATTTTTGAAACAAATTGTTCCAACTTCTGGCCAATTGATTGGTGGCCTGGACTCTTCAATTAACAGAGGTGCTTCACTTGTTAGGTTTGAATACTGTAGAATTCTTTCAACTGAGATCATCTTATTTTCTGCGTTGCATATGTTCCATATAACAGAAGCTTGCAAAACATTCAAATTTATTCCATATGTTACCGCCAACCCTGCAATGCCTGTTTGAATGAAAAGAAAAAATACAAAGTTAACTCTGTATGACTAAATAGGTTTTCTTTCCCAAAAGAAACGTAATTTTGTTTGTTAAAAGTCGGGCCCGGAAACAGAACAGCAGATGAAAGAGTTTTCTTGTTTGAATGATCATGGTACTCACTTGGATTGATAACTCCTTCGGGCAGGGTCACCAGCAAAACCAAAGAGAAGGCGAAAACAAAGTTGGAGAGTAGATTTAGTCTGAAGGAAAGCCATTCCATTGCAGACATATTATGAAACCATGGCCTTGAGTGGTTGTCAATAAGACTGAGATTTGTATGACTGAAACGCTCTTTTTGATCAAAAGCACGGATTGTTGCTGCTCCTGCTAGTGATTCTGCAAAGTGGTGGAGAATTGGAGCTCTTTCTATGCCTGATAGCCGTGCCAGTTCTCGTGCTGTTGGTATGTAGTATTGCTGAAGTAACAATTATCAAATTTTAAGTCAATACCCCTAATTGAGATCATTCATCCAGATTCACACACAAGCGCGCACATACGCACACACAGAGGACTCATTTGGAAGCCACATAACATTCGTATCATGTTTTCTTGATCAGTAGAATTTCAAACAACTTCAATTTTCTTTTCTTACATCATTTCCTTAATGGTTTTATGTGTTGCTTTTCTGATTATTGAAAAGTTTCACGAATTAAGTTTTAATACTATAATATATCATAATATATCCATGATTTAATGTTGTTGTTTAGAAGAGGAACTTGAACACTGAGATTGTATGGGAATTTTTGTTGAAATATAATCCTTCTACAGATTTCTTAGAGCTGAAGTCATTTTCTATTTTCTGTTAAGTCTATTTTAAATGATGTAATGAGAACCATTAGATCATAGTCTATGTGGATTCTCTAGCTTAGATTTGGTATGACACGTGTAAGCACCTAATAGGGTGACAGCTGTAATTCTGTTAGGAGAGAATCACATTTCTCTCTCTGTCAAACACACTATGTAAGCTGCAGATTGTAAGAATTCAATAGAACAGTGCCTTCCCCATTTCTCTTCATTCTCTCTAGCTAAAATCTCCAGAATATACACCTCTTCCTAATCTGAAAATACTATACAGACAGAGAATTCTAACCTGGCCTCAAAGCCAGGTTCGATTGTTTGTTGGGCGTGAATCCGTGAGAATCGAGCTGGTGTTTGGCTGAGCTGACGTTGAGCTCACTCAAAATTTCACGAAGCTTTTCTAGCTGCGTCTGATGTCTAACATGGCAGGATCAAGCTCTTCTGAGCTTCGTACACCAGTTTTCAATGGAGAAAACTATGAGTTTTGGAGCATTCGAATGAAGACCATTCTGAAATCTCATGGACTGTGGGATTTGGTTGAACATGGTTTTGATGCTTCAGAACCAAAGAAGGAAAAAGGAAAGGAAGAAGGATCTAAAGCTGCTGAAGAAGAGAAGTCTACATCGGCTGAGATTTTGATGAAAGATGCTCGTGCACTTGGACTGATCCAAGGTGCAGTCTCAGACCAAATTTTTCCCAGAATAGTGAATGAAGAAACCTCAAAAGGTGCATGGGATATTCTGAAGCAGGAGTTTAGAGGCAATAAACAGGTACGAAGTGTGAAGCTACAAGGCTTACGTAGAGAGTTTGAATACACTCGTATGAAGGATAGTGAGTCATTATCTGGTTATGTTGCTAAATTGTTTGATCTAATTAATCAAATGAAAAGTTATGGTGAAGAGTTACCTAGAGAAAGAGTTGTGCAGAAATTACTTATTAGCTTGCCTAAATCTTATGACTCTATATGTTCTGTGATTGAGCATTCAAAGGATCTTGACACTCTTGAAATTCAAGAAGTGGTTGCGTCTCTCAAGAACTTTGAGCTCAGATTGGATAGGCACACTGAAAGTTCCACAGAAAAGGCTTTTACTAGCCTGAACATAGAGAGTAAAAGCTCTAAGAATGGAAGTTCTTCTGGAGGTAACAAGTCTCAGTGGAACTGGAAGGAAAATGGGAAGAATTGGAATAACAAGTCCAATTCTAATCCCAAACCAAATGCATGAAATGATGGAACTAAAACACCTTGCAAGCACTGTGAAAAACTGCACTATGGCAAGTGCTGGTCAAATGCAGAGGATGTGGAAAGTTTGGTCACATGGTTAGAGATTGCCATGGAAATCAACCTGTGCAGAAGGTGAATTATGCCAATCAGGTTGAAGTAACTGGAACATTGTTTTATGCATGCAATGTCGTGACAGGTGTGAAATTGAACAATTCTTGGTATGTGGACAGTGGTTGTAGTAACCACATGACTGGAGATGAAAGGCTACTGATAGATATTCGAAGGGATGTAACTTCTAAGGTGAAAATGGGGACTGGAGAGACAGTTCAAGTTGCAGGAAAAAGCACACTTGTAACACCCCGACCCCAAATTTAACCCTTATTTAATTATTTAATTATTTAAGGGTATTTTAGTCATATTTTTACCCGGAGAGAGTTTGGGACCGTGACTTGTATTTTTGGATAGGTCGTACTGAGACGAGTTCATAGACACGTAGTGGGCTCGAATCGGAGTTGTAACGAGAGAGATATGGTCAAAAGAAGCCCAGTGGCACAATCGTAAATATTTCGAAATGGAATTTTTTTATAAAAATCTGGTTCTCTCTCTCTCTCTCTCTCTCTCTCTCTCTCTCTCTCTCCCCCGCGGGTCTCTCTCTCTCCTCTCCCTCGCGCGCGACAGCCGGCCACGTTTTGGCCGGCCGTGCTCTCCTCCGGCCACCAATGACGACGGGACCGGTACCAAAATGACCGGGCCGTCGTCCTCTTCCTACCCCAGCCACCTCCCACCGCCAGCCGTCGTGGATTCGCCGGAATTTGGAGCTGAAGCGGCCGACGTCGTCCAAACTTCAAAGCCGCCGATGTCCCTCTTTCGGCCACCAATTCCGTCGACTCAGGTATGGATTTTGAACCTCTCTAGCTGTTCTAGCTGATGGTTGGGTAGGATTAGATCGATTCTTAGCGTAGGCAACTCAATTTTCGAATTGAAAATCGGCCAAAACTTCGGCCGCCGTGATCGGCCATTTTCGGCCACTTTTTGGGGTAGGTCCAAGAACAAAAGTGGCTCCAAATAGGGTGTTATACCTAGGGTAGGAGTTTGGAGCCATGGTTTCGAGATTTTCCGGCGAAGCGTTATCGCTTTGGGCACCCACACGCTGCCAGCGCGTGCGGCGGCGCGTGGGCACTGTAAAAAAAGTAGCACTGTGTTCCGATGAGATCCTTAGGTTGTCACGAGTGCGTAGGATTTCGCGGATCTTAATTCGGACGTCGTTTGACTATCGAACGGATAATCGCATATTATGCGTTATCCGGGTTCGATAGGTTGGGACCGTCGGATGGTCCCAAATTTAATATATGTTAATCTAGGTATTTCTAGGATCGTGTAGGAATTCACGGATTGTGAATCGGAGCCCCGGACGTTCCGAATAAATATTTTAAAGTTTATAATTTATATTAACCTTCAGATCGTGCGATCGTGAGCGATCCGACCGTCCAATCTGAACCAAACTTGCAGGACAAGTGTCCTATACCTGGTAGAACCCATAGGGACTTTCGGATCGAAAATTGGAGGTCGTGGGTTCCGCAGGTCCGGTTGACCAGGGTTAGAGTAGTTTGACCCTTGGTCGACCACGAGCCTCCCAGAGTAATCTCACCTTTCTAGGGGGGATTATCGGGTGCTAGATGATTGTGGAGAGTTACACAATATTATAATTAATTTATATAATTATAATTATATATGGTTGTACAAGGGTACAACAGAGTCTATAATGTCAGTTTGGAGTGCTATACGCACTACTTTAGGTACCTCCTCGGATGTTGGATTCACTACATGCACCACCAAGTGAAAGTTAGGTCTCACGTGGCGTAGGTTATCCGGCGTTGAGACAGGCCCCGTACGTGGCGTTGGTTGTACCGGCGTACGGGGAGATTATGTGATATTGTGTTGAGGTCGCACGTGGCGTAGGTTATCCGGCGTGTCGACAGACCCCATACGTGGCGTTGGTTGTACCGGCATATGGGGAGATTTGTGATGTGATATTGAGGTCCCGCGTGGCGTAGGTTATCCGGCATTGGGACAGGCCCCATACGTGGCGTTGGTTGTACCGGCGTATGGGGAGATATTATGATAGTATGGCATGGTCGCACGTGGCGTAGGTTATCCGGCGTGTTGACAGGCCCCATACGTGGCGTTGGTTGTACCGGCGTATGGGGAGATTATATGAAATCCAGAGAAAAGAAATAAGGTATCGTACAAGTGTGGAATTGGGTTATAGGGAAGAACTACGTGTGGCTTGATCCCTCAAGGAGGGTACGTAGGCAGCCTAAGGTTATTAGGTGCAGCCGCAGACTAAATATTAGTCATATTTGGTAATTGAATTGTTTGGTAGTCTGTTGAGAATTATTGGAAGGCCGAAGGCCAATTTATGTGAACTGCATGAAATTATATTGTGCATGCTGCCAGTTGGGAATATTAAATGCGTTTTTATACAGGTTGGAATTTTGGGAAATGTCCAATTTATAGGGGAGACTCTGCCGAAATTTCGGCAGGAAGTCTCGGTCTTTAGTGATTGGGTCTGACATCGGAGTGATGTCAGGAATTCCAAAGGGTTCGTCTCGGGTTTTAAGAAAATTCGGGGCGGGTCCTTAAAACACTTGTGATAAAAACCAAGACAGGCAGAAAACACATTCAAGAAGTGATGTTGGTGCCTGGTTTAGAAGAGAACTTGCTCAGTGTTGGTCAGATGATGGAACATGGGTATTGTTTAGTATTTGGAAAGGGAATGGTGACAATTTTTTATGATTGGTCACTGCAAAATCCTATAGTTAAGGTTCCAATGACTAGCAATAGGTGTTTCTCTCTCACAATGGTACCTGCTACTCAGTTGGTGCTGAGAGCAAGTGTGACTCACAGTTTGCAGACTTGGCATAAAAGGCTGGGCCATCTTAATGATCAAAGCATCAGGATGCTGGCAAATCAAGACATGGTTCATGGACTGCCTAGTCTGGAGAAGGATTTTGCAGTTTGTGAAGGCTGCAAGCTGGGAAAGCAGCATAGAGACTCATTTCCTGCAGAATCTACTTGGAGAGCTCAGTTTCCACTTGAATTAGTTCACACTGACATCTGTGGTCCAATGCAGATTGCATCAATATTAGAAAACAGATATTTCCTGTTATTCATTGATGACTATACAAGAATGGCTTGGGTTTATTTTCTCAGAAATAAATCTAATGCTTTTGAATGTTTCAAGAAGTTTAAAGCAATGACAGAATTGCAGAGTGGACACAAGGTGAAATCACTTAGAAGTGACAGAGGTGGAGAATTCATGTCAAATGAATTTCTTGCATACTGTAGTGAGGCTGGAATACAAAGGCAGCTGACTGTAGCATATTCCCCTCAGCAAAATGGAGTTGTTGAGAGGAAGAACATGACTGTAATTGAGATGGCAAAGTCTATGCTACATGAAAAGAGTCTTCCATATGAGTTTTGGGCAGAAGCTGTTCATATAGCAGTCTACCTTCTCAACAGGTGTCCTTCTAAGTCTCTTAAGAAAATGACACCATTTGAGGCCTACACAGGAAGAAAGCCAGGTATTGCACACTTGAAAGTGTTTGGATGCCTATGTCATGTACTTATTCCTTCTGTTTTGAGACACAAGTTGGAAGAAAACAGTCACAAATGCATTTTTGTGGGCTATGGATTGTGTGAAAAAGGCTATAGACTGTATGATCCTAAGACTAGAAAGACTATCTTGTCTAGGGATGTCTATTTTGATGAAGAAGCCTCATGGAAATGGGAGAATCCTAGCAATGCAGATGTGAGAATGCCTATGCCAGATGGAAATCAAGGTACTGCAGAAACTGAACAGAGGGTATTAGATAAACAATCTCAGTTTTTGGATACTCAAATGCAGATGGAAGAAGAAATTGCACCTCAAGGGGAAGAAATGCTTGATGAGACTCAAAGGTTTGATTACACACCTCACAAGTGGAGGAGTATTAATGACATCATGACACAATGCAACATGCGCATTGTAGAACCTGACAGCTTTGAAGAAGCAGATTTGGATGAATCATGGAGAAGTGCAATGGAGGCTGAATTCGAGATGATTGAGAAGAACAATACATGGAAATTAGTTGACAGGCCATTTGACAAACCAGTAATTGGTGTTAAGTGGGTCTACAAGGTCAAACTGAACCTAGATGGTACTGTGCAGAAGAATAAAGCTAGGCTTGTGGCTAAAGGCTATTCACAGAAGCCTGGAATCGACTATAATGAGACATTTGCCCCTGTGGCAAGACTTGACACCATCAGAACCTTGATAGCCCTTGCAGCACAAAAGGAATGAAACCTATTTCAACTGGATGTGAAGTCTGCCTTTCTCAATGGCATTCTAAATGAGGAAGTTTATGTTGAACAACCTCAAGGATATGTTCAAGAGAGCAAGGAAACCAAGGTATACAGGTTGAACAAGGCTCTATATGGACTGAAACAAGCCCCAAGGGCCTGGTATGATGAAATAGATGCCTATTTCAACACTGCAGGTTTTAAGAAGAGCTTAAGTGAAGCTACTCTCTATATCAAAACAAGTGACACCTCAGGTATTATCATTGTCTCACTCTATGTAGATGACATTATATATACTGGAAGCTATCCTAAAATGCTTGAAGAGTTTAAACAAGATATGATGCAACACTATGAGATGACAGACTTCGGTCTGTTGCACCATTTTCTTGACATGGGAGTGGAACAAACTGATAAGCATATTTTCATTCATCAAAAGAAATATGCCATGAAAATTCTTGAGAAGTTTGGAATGAGAGACTGAATGAGAAATTGTGTAGAGAAGATGGAAGTGAAGCAGCAGATGAAAATGAATTCAGACAGATTGTAGGAAGTCTGCTTTATCTGACTGCCACAAGACCAGATGTCATGTTTGCATCTAGCTTGCTTGCCAGGTTTATGCACAATCCCTCAAAGAAACACATGGGAACTGCTAAAAGGGTGCTGAGATACATACAAGGCACATTAGATTTTGGAATTGAGTTTGCAATGGGGAAAACAGCTACTCTAATTGGGTATTGTGACAGTGACTGGGCTGGGAGTGAGGATGATATGAGGAGCACCTCAGGATATGCCTTCACACTAGGCTCAGGCATGTTCTCTTGGGCTTCCATCAAGCAAAACACAGTTGCTTTATCTACAGCCGAAGCTGAGTATGTGAGTGCTGCAGAAGCAACTTCACAAGCTAAGTGGCTCAGATTTGTGCTTGAAGATTTTGGTGAAGAACAGGTAGAAGGGACTCCAATTCTATGTGACAACACCTCTGCAATTGCAATGGCAAGGAATCCAATTCATCACCAAAAGACAAGACACATCAGCAGGAAATTTCATTTTATAAGGGAAGCCATTCAAGCAAAAGAAATTGAACTGGTGTACTGCAAAACAGAAGATCAAATGTCAGACATTTTGCCTAAGGCTCTGCCTAAGGATCGGTTTGTGAGGTTGAGAAGCTTGCTTGGAGTGAAATCAGCTAAAGGATTAGAAGGGAGTGTTGAAATATAATCCTTCTACAGATTTCTTAGAGCTTAAGTCATTTTCTATTTTCTGTTAAGTCTATTTTAAATGATGTAATGAGAACCATTAGATCATAGTCTAGGTGGATTCTCTAGCTTAGATTTGGTATGACACGTGTAAGCACCTAATAGGGTGACAGCTGTAATTCTGTTAGGAGAGAATCACATTTCTCTCTCTGTCAGACACACTATGTAAGCTGCAGATTGTAAGAATTCAATAGAACAGTGCCTTCCTCATTTCTCTTCATTCTCTCTAGCTAAAATCTCCAGAATATACACCTCTTCCTAATCTGAAAATACTATACAGACAGAGAATTCTAACAATTTTCCATTCTGTTTTCCGTTTTCTGTGTTGCTTAAAATTAACTAACCATCTTTACATTGATTATATGTTAAGAGGAGATAGAAGTCCTTACTTGGTACCATATGCAGACTGCAGTTACTGGAATGAAGATTACGAAGACTTCCCAGGCTACTTGCGACATTACTGCAATGGTCCCTAAAATCTGTATTATTGAGAAAGCACACCAACCTAATTTGTTTGCCATTTCCAAATCTAGAACACTTTGATCAGTCGATGCCTGCACAATGAAATAAAGGGCTTTTCAGTCCTGCACCTCTCTTTTAGACACACACACACACACACACACACAGAGATACATTTCTTCTATCAGACATTTATATTTTGATTTGTTGACTTATTGCTCCTTCAGTCTACTTCCTCTAGGTATTTACTTATTCTTTAACATCTGAATTTATTCTCGATCATGAATCCAAATTTTGAGTTTGAATTATATGAGCCTGTGTACCATGAATTATTGGTTCTCATTCCTTGGGGTATTAGTGGTCCTTCCAGAGAGTGATGTCAGCTCAAAATCATGCATATTTAATTATAACTTACCCGGTTTAAGATTCTTCCAGTTGGGGTTGAATCGAAAAATGACATTGGTGCTCGGAGTACACTATGTAGCATATTTGTGAAGAGCTTCTGTGCTGTTGAAAGTCCTGCTACTGCTACTAGCGAGGATCGCAGCAGCACGCAAAGTGAACTTCCAACGGCAAGTAGTACATAAACAAGTAGTATGGAACTCATCTCCAGTTTAGGCTCAGTCTCACTTGTAGGAGGTGAAGCCCATGCCATCCAATAGTTGCTAGCTACCTGTAGTATTTGGAATGATGACTGTGCCAAGAGTATGATTGGTATTAGCACTCCACCTTTCACAGTGGTCAAATAAGACCAGTAAACTTCTTTTCCGATACTTCCTTTTTCTCTCTCTTCATCTTGCACTAGCTTTCCTTCTTTTTCTGTTATCTCTAGGGAGAGATTATGCTCTGATTCATGTCGTGTCTGTTGTAGTTCAGCATTTGATGTGGACTCAATGTTGGATTCATCTTCTGGTGTTGGACCTTGAGAAGTTGCATTAGTATTTTCAACTGTGAGGATTGACCCTAGAGCTCGGCTATGAGCACCAACCAAAAGTTCAAATCCTATATTTTGTCTTAGAATTTCTTCAAATCTTCCAGCTTGTGCGATTTTTCCATCTTTCATAACCTGTTGAAACCCATATTAGTTTAACTCTGATTCAAGTTCCTCACAACCCTAAGAATTGTGGCTGGTTCTTTGAACTTGGAATCATGAAGCGTATATATTATCAAACCCATATTATTTATTAGGTTACCCATTGACTAGTAGGGATAGTGACTAAGGAAATATCACCAAACAGGAAAAAAGAAAAAAGAAAAAAAAGACTGATGAATTAGAGATAATTTATACGCTTACCAGAATGTAGTCTGCGGCCGGGAGAAACTCAACTTGGTGGGTGACATATAGTATAGTTTTTTCCCTGAGAATTCCCATCATGCAGTCCTGCAAGAGTATACAAACTATAATCAGTTTCATAATTCACCAGGCTGTTGCTTCATCAAACTAGGAAGCGTTTGATAACAGGATCTACTTTAAGTAGAATCCTCATGTTGTTGCTCCTGACACAGCAAGTCCAGGAAGACTAACCTCAAAAAGTTGGGTGCCTGTGTGAGCATCAACAGCACTAAAAGGGTCATCAAGCAAATATATATCGGCGTCCTGGTAAACTGCTCGAGCAATTTGTATCCTTTGCTTCTGTCCTCCACTCATATTTATTCCTCTCTCTCCAATTTCTGTTAGATCACCACAGGAGAATAGCTCAAAATCCTTTTCCAAAGCACATGCTTTAATGGTTCTGTCGTACCTGTCCCTGTCGTATGCATTTCCAAACAGAATGTTCTCCCTGATATTTCCTGTCAGTATCCATGGAGATTGAGGGACATAAGCCTTGGTACCACTGATCTTTACTGTCCCTGAAACTTTCTGTATTTCTCCAAGAATGGATGACAGCAGGCTAGATTTTCCTGATCCTACAGTCCCACAAATTGCCACTTTCATACCCCTCTTCACTTTTAACTGTATTGAATCAAGAGTTATGCTGCTTGACACAGTATCCCAGCTGAACTTTCCATTTTCTATCTCAATTGCAAACTCCATCTGATCTTTTGGAACATGCTCAATGGAATCCTGCTGAATTTCATCCTCCTGGAGATAGGAAGCTACTCTATCTGCAGAAACCTTTCCCTGTGCAATCGCGGAGAGCAAGTCAGGTAGATTGAATATAGGGTCTTGTAACATTCTGAAGGTGGCCAATGCTGATAGAACTCTGCCTGCTGTGAGTTCTATCCCCATAAACATGCAAGCTCCAAAAGTCACCACAGAGATAAATGTGGGTGATCCCCAGAAGACGAAAGCCCCAATTGCAAACAGTCTTAGTGACTTCCATAGCCAATCATACTCTATTTTCCTCAAGCTTTCTAACTTGTGTAGGAACTGAGTATCCCATGCCTGAAGTTTGATTGTCTTCATGCTTCGAAGAACTTCTGATGTGGCTTTCATCCTGGTGTCCTTTGCTTCCATGATCCTAGTCTGGTATCCTTTCTGGATCGTAGTCATTGGTATGTTGCAAAGCAGTACTGCAAAAGTTGCTGCTAATGTAGCAACTGAACCCATGCCGAGGTTCGTATGAAGAATGTAAATTGCTAATGAGAGTTGAACGGGCATCATCCATATTATGTTTAAGTACCAGATAAAGTCTGTGACTCTTTGGATATCTACACTCATATAATTGATGACTTCTCCACTAGTGTGGCTCTGGCGGGATTTGCTTGACAGAACTAAGCCCTTTTTGTAAATTTGAGATATAAGTGCAGCTCTAAGGTGAAGGCCTAGCTGTCGAGCCCCGAAAATCCATTGCCTCTGTGTTATCATCTCAACCATCTTAGCTCCTAGAAAGGCAAGTGCAAGAATGTAGCCGCTCTGTAAGCTTCGAGTGTTCTTCTCATTCAGAAACTTTACAAAGTCATCAATGAGGTATGGGCCAACATATGATGCTCCAGCACTTATTACAGCAAACATTGCGTTGATTGTTGCTTTCTTCCAGATGAATAAGATCATTGTCTTGTAGATTGTTGGGTTTGTGATTCCATCTCTCTCCTTCACATATTTTAGTCTCTCATCAAATGAGTGAGACAGAAATTCAGCAGAGTCTTTGATATCGACATCTGGGATTTCATCCGGTTGGAGGGGTTTCTTGATTCCAACGGCAAACAAGGGGTTGAGCCAAGAGAATGTAATGAGTTGGAGAAGAGTAGCTTTTCCATATAGAGACTCTTTTTTCCCTTCTGAATGTTTATCACTTTTCCCATTGAGAAGTGGTTCAGTGATGCCATTTGGGACAATGAAGGTTAGTCCTGTCTTCCCACGTATTGAAATACCAAACAGGCAGACGGATGCAAGGAGACTGAGGAAGCCCGCATAATCTTGTAATCTAAGCTCACCATGGTACGTGATTCGGAGATGCGTATCAACTGCCACAGAGATAATGGACAAGAAGAAGTTGCAAAGCCACCATGCTCTTAGTAGCCAAGGGAACTTGATGGACTTGATAGTCACAATCCAGTATACTGCAACAGATGAAATTGTCCATGATATGACTTGCATACTCTCCGATAAATAAGCACGAAGTTTATGGTTGCAGTAAGTCACACTTCCATTGAGTAACAACAGAAGCACTACGAAATGAGTTCCCATCAGAAAAAGAGAACAAGCCATGCTGGTTTTGTGAGTGGTGCTGAAGCGTACGCCAATGCCATGCTTCTCTGTGCCTTGATCTGGGAACTTTGTTCTTCGTTTGCAGATTAGGTCCATATTATTTTTCAGAAAATGTAGTACTGAGATTCCAAGGAAACTAAGTTGCATAACTACGCTAGTGTGCTCAGACAAGCAGGGCAAATTTTGCTGGAGCCATTCTGACTGAAATTGAAGAAGCCTAAAATCTGCCACACAAAACAAATCTGGTCACGCCTGTTTCCGTCCAATGTAGTGCAAGTGATCGTCGTAATTTATACAAATCAATTTTTTTTTCCTTAGTACTGTCTTTTAAGCAGTTCTGTAATCTGTACAGTATGTGTCTGCTACTATTTTGTTGAAAATCTATAGTCATGTCTTCTGATATGCTGTATGATTTCACTGCTTCTAACCCTCATACTTTATTTGAAAATTCCCTTCATAAGAACTTGAAGTTTCATCTATATCATTATCTCTACATCGCCACATAGTTTGATTCATCTTTAGTATGTGTAAGAGTGCGCTAAGTCGATAAAAATTATGATGAATGTGTATAAAATGGACGTATCTCATCCACCAAGGACGAAGAAAACATACAACTAGAAATACCGGATCCATGTGCAGAATGAAAATGTGGCATCGTTAAAACCTTGCCATAAAAAAACACCAAAGAAGAAAATCGGGCCAAAGAAAAAGAGTACCACAACACTGCATTACAAAAAAACCTAGCCCTATCCGTTCTCTATATCTTTGGCCAAAAAAGACAATAACCAGCCAGGACTTGAAAAGTGTGATTAATTAATCAAAATTCAAAACTACTACTATAACCACAAACCAAAAGGTCCAGTCAAGTCTACAACACAAATTAATGAAGAGCTTGTGAACACTACTTGGCAAATATATCGGGGTATTGTTAGCTATATACATGGTCAGCTATAATGAACTTTATAAAAATAGGGAGGCAAAGCTACAAAGGGTTCTTAACCAAATAGCAAAAAGTCATTTCCGTTCTAAAATTTTGGTTTATTTATTTATTTTAAGAATAACCCATTAAACTCTTATTCTCCATTAGTTTGGTGATGGTGACGACGATTACACCAAGAAAACTGGCAAAAAGAACGACAAAAACAAAGAGAAGAAGAAGAAAACTGATAAAACTTACTTATAGCAGTCTGAAAATCAAGCATGTCTTCCCAACCCATGCTTCTATCCAGCTTAAAGCTTCACTCTCTCTCTCTCTCTCTCTCTCTCTCTCTCTCTCTCTCGTAGTTTTTTGCGGACGGATGTTTTTTTTCTTCTATGGACTGACCTCAGAGTTTCTGAGACTCATAATATTAATATAATGAGTTCAAGAGAAGAACTCAATTATAAATAAAGTTCAGTGAGAAAGGCTGTGGGAAGTATGAGAGTACAGTTTAATTCTGGGATCATGGACCACAACGACAATGAAGATCAAGTGTTTTTCATGGTTGTGTGTGTGTGAGGGGGAGAGAGAGAGAGAGAGAGAGCACAAGAATGAATTTGTGTCGTATATATAATTACAAAAAATTTGTAGGTATATATATTTTGGCACTCAAGAGTGTCTGTGGGTGTGTTTTATTGAAAGGGTAGGCAATATCACGTGGGAGCTCGAATGGGGACGGTCATTTTTGGCTGCTTATATACACTGATACTGGACCGTCATTTTGGCTGGTTATATAAGCTGATACTGATTTTTTATGCCAACTTATAAGAGAGCCAAATGTGAGAAGCAAACAAAGCTATGTGATATAAATATTGTGATGGCTCTAAAGAAGTTTTAAAGAAACAAAGGTAAATGGTACTCCATAGTGTCTGCCAAAGTTTAAAGAAGCAAAGATATGAGAACCCCACTCAGCCTCACTGAAAGAAAAAAAAAAAGGTACCGAAATTCTTACATACAATGAGTTTTATAGACGTAAGCTTTTTACCTACCGAATAAAGCATCAGATTTTGTGAGAGGAACGATATATACACGTTTAAAATAACTATATGCCTCTAATTTTTAAAGTTGAAGAGGGGAAAAGGGAGGAAATACGACTTGCAATTTTGGTTTTATTTTTTCTTGATCAAAAAGCTTACAACTATTTTTCTCTATCTCGGGCTGCGTTCTACGGGGAAAATAAAGCCGAAAAGGGGCTGTGTCTGAAAATTTTATCTAATCTAAGCTCTATCTTTATTAGTGGAAAATCTCTAAAGCGCACAACAAAGTTTGATACCATTTCTGATAACTTTTGTCCCGTTCTGTCCAGTAAGAAAAGCAATCATATGCATAGGCTGGTGCGCATTGTTATGTATGGCTCAGTTCAATCTAGATCTTGGTAGGGAAAAGCATATATGTGTCTAGAATTTGGATATGCTTATTTATTAATTTTCGTTTCATTAAGATTTATTAGTTTCATTAGGAATTGCGATTGAGCATTGATATGTATCCAAACAATTGTGAAAGTACTCCTGGGATTGTCAGGAATATATAGTGGAATTTATTTTTAAAAATACCACCTTATATAAGAAGATGAAATATATAATGCCAAGTTGGATATATAGATTCCTTTTCCCCCCTTATTTTTGTGTATAAGATGATGAAAATCTTGGGTTTTTTTTTTTTTTGTCTTTTCATTTTTTAAGGGGGTTTGGGATCCAAAGATTTTGTTTTGGAAAAACTTCTCTTTTTATCATGTAAGTAGCAAGTAGAAGTTTTTATATTCTTACTAATAACAGTGTGATATGTGTGCATAAGTTTTTATTTTTATGTTTTTGATGAATTAGTTTTGTGTCAAACTGTAATTTGCAGGAAGGAGGAGTATCTCCTTGCAGGGATGGAGGAAGTAGTACCCTTTTTTTTTCCTTGGGAGGCCAAAAGTATTTAATGGATTTTCGTGCCAATGTCAAATTGGTTTTGATGGGGTTAGTTTGGCTTTTAGTTTAAATGGTTAAAAATATGTTAGTACATTGAACATACGAAGTTTTGTTTTTAATTCATAATTGGTCTTAGTTTGATTCATCCTCACCTAATATCTCCTGTATATATAAAAAAAATAAAAATAAAAAGTATTAACTTGTACGTTTATTGTTTTGCTGCTAATCTAAATTTCATTATCCAAACTTTTTTTTAAGGGCCTTTTCACCGATCATTAAAAAGGGCCTTTTAGTGAAGTACAAAAGCATAATGGAATATTATTTCAAATTATTCCAAGTAATTTGTGAAAGGGAGTTGATTTTCCCGTCCATATTTTCTCCACTTACACTATTTTTTAGTTTTTAATACTTTTTAATCAATTTTATTATTTTTTGTTCTTTTAATACTTTTTAATCAAATTTGTTATTTTTTGTTCTTTCTCTTTTCTATTCTACCCTTACCCTATATTAAAGTTTTATTCTTTCTCCACTTACACTCCTTTTTGCTTTATTAATATTTTTTAAGCATTATTGATTATATGACTGCAAGGTTTACTTCTTGTTATAACTTTTGTTTGCACTTGTATGGTTGAATTTTCCTAGCCACCAAACATGTTTTTTTGGCAAGTCATGTTGTGATGTTAATTTGAGCTCTAGTGTTGAGTATATGAGGATTTTGTTCAGTCCATTAATTCTTTCTTTGTTTTTTGTTTCTTTGTGGTCACCTTAGCTATCTCTGTATTTTATTGTCTTTGTGGACCACATAATTTTGCCTAAACAATGGAGTACAAGTTGAAATATAAAGAAATTTATATATATAAGTAAAATAAAAAGAAATTAATGTAAAATAAAGGTAGAATAAAAAAGAAAAAGAATAAAATGTACAACTTTTCGTAGAATACAAACCATGGGAATTTAAGTGCTGCAAATGTCCAAATTTCTGCAAATCACAAATTTTCAACCATCCATGTGAATTTTTTTCATATTTAGAAGGAAAATTAGCTGGTGGTGGCAGAGGATGCCTCTTAGTTAACTAATGGAAATGGCTATGTTGACGAAGACGAACGACCCCATCAATTGAGTAGCCCTACCTTATCATTGAAATGGTCCTCTAATCCGTTGGCTGACATTTCATGTTTTGGACTAGTGAAATTTCCATAAGGGAAAATGAAGCTTCACCAATTGGAGAAATGCATCGTGACATTTCTTGGCTCCTTACGTGTAATGAGTTAAGTATTTTTCGTTATATATTACGTGCATTTTGTTTTTTGTTGTGTTGACTAGTTGGTCTAAGTCAGCTTCATGGGATTGGTTGGTTTAGGTCGTATTCATATCAGACCAGATGTGATGGCACAAGGGTGGTCCTTTGGTTTATCAAGATCATCATGGACGATATATATAAATAATGTGATGTGACTGGAGAATTGGAATCGCTGATTTGGACCGTTGAAGTGAATAGATTGGAAGCATGTGCTAGTTGAAGTAAAAGCCTTGCGCCTGAAGTAAAGACGTGATAGGACACGTCTAATATATAAGATACTTTTTTGTTTAAATGCAATAATTTAGTTGATGGCTGTCTTTCAATTCTTGCACGTTACAATTTCTTCACTTTGTTAAATTTTTTGCCTATTTGAGGAGTAAAATTGTCAATTCCGATCTATATTAGTGAAAGAAAAATTGACGGAATCACGAAATTGAAATGCATGTGAGTTGGAGGACAGCAGAAACAAAAAAACGAGTTGAATGACCTAAATAAAACTCGGGTACAAATTTAGACACCATTACAATTAAACATATAGTAAGAATAGAAAAGGAGAAGATGAATGGAATGAAAACGAAATGATTGGAAATTAAAAATGAATCATATTATCAACATGAAAAGAGGAGCAACATTCATTTATCATATTATCATTGAGATCTCAATGAATAGTTGACGCACAAATGAGTAGTTACTGTTTATTGTCCTGGATGCAAGATCAAAAGCTCCTCCCAAAAAAATTCATTAAAAAGAAAGACCTTTTTAAATTTTAATGATGACCATCTGCTTCTCAATAATTCGGCGCTGAAAGTTGAGTGACTTCCAGATGGATTCATCTGATCTATCATATTTTCTTGCTGTTTTTTCTTGAATCTAGACCTCACTTTTGAGACAAGAATGAACCTAATTGAGTTTTCATCAGATTGTGAATCTCCTATTAAAAAATATATGTGAATTAAAACATTAATTCTAAAATTAATTCCTAATTAACATCATATACTCCACTCTGGAACCTACAATAATTTGAGTCTTTCTCATAATCTTACATGCATGCATTTTCTTTGTACTCTAGTCACGGGCTTGAAGCTCGAGAACACCACATGTGCATTGCAAGCTTTTTTAATGGTGTCCATCAATTTTAATCATGTTTCACCTTCTGTAATTGAAGAATGCTAACAACTTTTTCTCTAACATTTTCTTCTAGACTTTCACTCTTCTCCTCAACACAAATTCTTTTTCAAAAGCTCCCTATAGTAATTATAAAGTTAGGCATGCGCTTTCAGCTTTTGAAGTGTAGCAGCAAAGCCAGACTGTGTAGCAGCAAAGCCAGACATGCTTTGTGCCGATTATTTTGACCAAAGTTGCAAAAGCGCTAGCAACAAAAAAGCTACGTATGTACCCCCAAAGAGGGCTTTATTTGCCAAACTTTATGCAGGTTTTTATATTTTTAGCCAATTAATTAGTGGCTTAAATTATTTCTCTGGTGTGACTAAATACAAAAACTCAGAATCCGTCGACACAAACAATATGAAAATGGACTCTACAATATTGGCAAAGAACAGATTAAGCACTAGAAGACATTAATCCACGTAATTATTAATCCGAGGGATTTCGACATTATTTTCTTTATTTTATGTGGCTTTTGGAATTTTCTGAGGTTGTAGGTAACATGTGCATGTGGAATATTATCATTCCACTTATGATGCGTGCATATTTTAATGTTGGTGTCTTTCTTTGTTTTATGCTATGATAGAAAAATGGGTTTTTTATTGTTATAAAAGATTGGAATTTATTAAGAAAACTATTGTGTGGTTCAAAATTCAAACAGAGGCACGTATTCACCACCTACTAACTTAACTACTAATTCAAAGGGGATGAAAACAAAAAAAAATTAAAACTCTTGCGGAAGATGTGAGAGAATAAGTACTCTATCGCTGAAGCTAAATGTCATACACTTTCATATTTTCTTCGCTATTTTAGTCACGGTGTAGTTAACATGTAAGATATTTTTTTTAATGTTACAAATTAAAAGTTAACCGTACAATGCAACACGTATTGCACATTTAAAGGAATTAATTTTCTTCTTTTATATTTTTTATCAAGAATAATGCTACTCTTATCATATTTGTATACCATATTCTCATACCACATGATATGATAGATAAGGTGGACAATCATATTAATTAAAATTATTTAATATTTTCTTTTCTTTCATAATTTATTAACACTTTTTTAAAAACCATTAATTAAACTTTCTTTATTAAAATACACTGCATTACTATCAAATAGTAGTTTTTTTTCTATATAAAAATACAAGAATTAGTAGTTCTTCACTATACTTAAAAGTGACTAGTAAATGGTGAAAACATGGTGCAGTATGGGTGTATTGGTAAAGTATTATGCCTATAGAAAATGAGAGAACCCAGCTATAGATAGGATGGTTTGTTGGGGGCAGGGAGTTAGTGATGGAGAGATAAGTATATGAATTTGTCCATACCTAACTGATAATCAATTAAAGATGACCGGACGTTTGTGATGATTAAGAATTGATTGTTAAATAAGGTGCCTTTTGGGCAACTTCAAAGGTGAATATGTAGTGTTCATAGAGTTAAGTCCACGTTTTTGTTTGAAATTAGAGAAAAGAACCGTACCACATCATCATATTAACAAAGAACAAGAAAAAGAAAGGAACACTACTTTAGGTCCAATGTAAGCATGCCATTTAGGTTAGGAAAATAAGAGTTGCTAATTATTATTAGTTTTTTAACCTAGGCCAGCTGGGTGATAAAGGGGAGGGCAAACCACTAGGCCACTCCACGTCCTTTTTGAGTTGGTAATGATTTATGTAATGTTGTTATTATATCAACCAAGTTCATACAATTTCACAAAACTCTTAGATAGATATATCTTAAAATAGATCACTTTCTTTTTGGAAAAAAAAAGGGGGGAAATTACATTGTTTGGTGAGTGCTTTAATTTAAGGGTGTAACAAAAATGAAAAGTACCAAGTACTAGAATTTGAAGGAAGTCCAAGTTGAAGTTTCATTTCAACGAGGAAGTAGTCCAAATTCCTTATAGGTCCATGCAAAGTCCCTTAACAAATTGTGATTAATTTAAAATGTCACAAATTTTCTAACTTAAAACAAGTAATTAGGTAATTCAATGAGTGGAAAAGAGAAACAGATACAATGATCTGTGATTTTTTAATTGTTAGGAAAAATCAGTAAATAGCTTATATTATATAATTATTGTATTAATACAATAAGCAATGTGTTTATACAATAACAGATTATACAAATTGCAGAATAGAATAACATGGAAAGATAAAGAACACTAACTTTATTTCCAGATAGAGGCTTGCATATTGGCTATGTCCTAAAGACAAAATTTCACCCATTCTCAGTGCTTGAAGTTCAATAGATGTCTATCTCCTAAAATTCAACTATCTATAAATCAAGAATCCAGCACTGGACACTTCATCTCTGGTGAACTTGAATGTGCTTCTTCTCCAAAATGCAAAGTAAAAAGTATGCCTTATTTTGTACGTTGGAAATCTTGTGTATTTTATTTTGGCTATTGGATATTTAGTATTTGCAAAAACGAAAAAATAACTTATTGCGTGTCTTCATTAAATTTTCTCAAAGCCCCAAGGCCCAATGGTCAAGCCTTTGCTTAATATAATTATTATTAATCAAAGCTAAATCCAAAACCAAGCCTAAACCCTAAGCCCGTTAGCCCAACTCTCTAATGTTAACAATAATTATCCAACTACCATAGTGCTTTGTTTATAAACACTTTTATAGGAGTGAGGATTTTCAATGTGGGATAAATGTTTCCAAGCTTCAACAATAGTAACATTTCCAAGCTTCAACATTTATAAAATAAATAGAAAAGGCTTCTGATTTTGTTGCATAGCAGTACACTTGAGTTGAACATGCTAAAACACGAAATTTTTAACAGGATGATCATATGTTACATAAATTTGAAATCATAATAAAAACCAAAAAAAGGAAAGGGGGTGGTGTGGTGTTGTTGGGCTAGAGTGGAGCAATAGGCTAAGTTGCACTCGGTTGCTGGGCTTGGTGCTTCAAATGTTAGTGAGCTCATGTTTGCACCCAAAATCCATCGCTCTTGGGACACCCATGCTAAGTTTGAATAAATTTATAGTTTTCTCTGGACACCAATAGAAATTACCAAATATTCCTACTACAATCACTTATGATTGGGACACAAAATTTGAGGGCCATTTCTGGATATTCAACTTTTTATGAAATATTAAACCAGCAGCCTGTGACTTCTGTCTTGATTTTGTGATCATTTGAGTCGGTGGCTTGTGTTGTATTTACCCCATCAGTCCCTGGAATATCTAAGAATCAACAGTCCAACATCAGAATCTGGAAAATTAAAACACAATAAATATAATGAATGTTTATGTTTTCATTACTGATACAAAATTCCACACCTGCTAGGTTTTGTAGATTTCTTAAGAATTGATGTTGGTTATAATGGACCGGAAGTTTGTCTCTTTGATCAGACCTGAATTTCACATACGTAAAAGTTATTCTATAATTGCAAGCCTAAAGAGAAACCAAATCTGTGCACTCGTTTTTCTTAAGATTTAAATATACAGAATGGAATATATATCTGTAGAAATTGGAGTGCTTTTGAACACCTTCACAACACAAGAGCAACCAACAACCTTACTCACTTTTTCCACAAGAATCAATCCTATAAAGCTGTTAGAGAGGGAGAGGATATAGAATCAACTAATAATTTGAAAAAATCAAAACAAAAAACAGAAAAAGTAGTTCTCATGAATTACTGTACCCTAATAAAATATCTAGTGGAAAGTACCTTCAGGTAACAAATAAAAAACCCAGCTCCAAATTATGCCAAAATAACAATAGACCCTGCCTGCAGAAGCAACATCATAGACAGAGAGTCAACTCATGAGAAAAAAGAACAACAGAGGCTAGGGAGTTGCTTGTACTAATTATAATAATATTAATTCCACACCTGCAGGCTGTAGCATATATAGCTTCAATCAACTCTCCACACCAACACCTGTCTCAAGGAAAAAAGCAACTGACTTGAGTTGAATGCCAGAGGAAAAGAAAATGTGACATATATATGGGAGAAAAGAGTTTTATTCTTTTCAGAGAAAGAAAAAAGAATGATACCTTTAGAAGCAGAGTCACTCACTTGAGTTGAATCATTTTCTCAACAACAATTCACACCACTTTCGACTATTTCTCATTTCAGGATGATGCTTTCTCAGACTATATTGAATTTGGCAGCTACCACCGCCAGTAATCAACTAGAGATTTAAACATAAACATTAGAAATCATTATGTCGTAACGGGGAAAGAATTAGGATCATTATGTCATAACATTCACTGTATGTTATGAAAAAAAGAAGAAAAAAGAAACAAAACAAATAATTAGTTTAAATGTACAGTTGATTTAAGAGCCAAAAACAATAAAAGGAAAAGGAAAAACATACAAAATATTATTGGAATATGAGAAATCTTGGGCCACTCTGAGCCGCTCTCCTTGTTGCATCTCTCTTTTAGAAGGGGACAATCCAAAATGAATATGCATTTTAATTTGGTGAGACATTGCATAGCTTCTAGTGTAGGTAGATACATCATATTCTTGCAACGACATATATCCAGGTACTCAAGAGATGTAAGGTTTCTCAACCACTCTGGAAGAGCCTCCATTCCGTCAAAGCATTGCACTTGGAGACATGTTAGAGAAGTCAAGTGTTGAATTTGTTCGGGCAGAGACTTGAGCTTAGGCCAACCCCATAACTTCAATGTTTCAAGTTGTGATGTAACCTGAAAAGCAGGGAATGAATCAAGCTCCTTCCAAAAGCCACCGATTTCCAATGTCTTCAAGTGGGTGAGGCAGGATGTTATTGCTAACCCATTGGGTAGACTTTTCAATCCATCGCAACAAAATATCTTCAATTCATGGAGGTTTGTGAGGTTGTCTAAACTTGGAATAGATTCTACATTCGGCAACTTGCTTATTATCAACACCTCAAGAGAAGAACATGATTCTAGCCCTATTGGCAGACTTGTCAATCCATGGGAATCTTTAATTCTCAATTCACGAAGGCATGTGAAGCCGAGTAAACTTAGAACAGACTCTGGACTCCTGTTGCAACCAAATATAGACAACTTCCGGAGGGATGGGAGGCTGTGAATCAAAGCTGATGTTAGCATATCACAATTTGATATTGTCAACTCCTGAAGAGAGGTACAATAATCTAACCCACTTGGTAGATTTGACAACTCTGGACAGCCTTTTATTTCTAATTTACAGAGGGATGTGGGGGCTTGTGTAACTGGAATCAACTGTAGACTATCGCAATCTTTCACAATCAGGTTCTTAAGAGATGATGTGAGTAGCCCATCAGGCAAATAAGCAAGAATAGGACACTTGGAAATATGCACTGACTCAAGAAATGTGCAAGAGCCAACTACATTATGAGGAGCAATACTGTTAAGATTTAGAGACTGTCATCTCTTCTATTTCTTGTATCTGTGTATTCAAAATGCTTATAGAAATGCAGAGAGATTACTAGGAGAAAGAAGAGAGAATTTCAGAGAGAGAGAGAGAGAGCTTGGAGAAGAAGCTGGCCTTGTCTATTTTGCTCAGCTGCAATATCACACATATATTGCTGCTCTGACAAAATAGTTAGGAATAGAATATTCCACATTACATCACTCAATCCTAGCCACTCATTAGCTACCCTATGAGATAAAGCCAAGTGGCATAAATCTGTTACATTCTCTGCTGCATACCTGGACTGTGATCCAGAGCTGCCTTACAGCTAAGAATAGAACCTTCCTATTCTAATTACATTTCAGCAGTTACACTTATATATCAACACTCCCTTCTAAGTGTTGTGCTGAAATGACTCCTAGAGCTTTCCTCAGATATTCAAACCTATCTCTTGCTAAAGGCTTGGTGAAGATATCAGCAAGTTGCTCTTCAGTTTTGCAATATAGTAAATCAATCTCACCATCTTGAAGTGCATCTCGAATGAAATGAAACCTTCGATTAATGTGTCTAGTCTTGTGATGATGAACTGGATTCTTCGATATAGCAATAGCTGAAGTGTTATCACATAACACTTGAGTTGGCTCTACTTGCTCTTCACCAAAGTCTGACAGTACAAACCTCAGCCAAATAGCTTGTGCAGTAGCTTCTGCTGCACTAATATACTCAGCCTCTGCAGTTGAAAGAGCAACACTGCTTTGCTTGATTGAAGCCCAAGAAAACACACCTGACCCCAAATTAAATGCATAGCCGGATGTGCTTCTCATGTCATCCTCACTTCCACTCCAATCACTATCACAGTAGCCTATTAGCACTGCCCCTTTTCCCTTTTCATAAGCAATTCCATAATTCATAGTACCTTGAATGTATCTCAGCACCCTCTTTGCTGTTCCCATGTGTTTCTTGGTTGGATTATGCATGAATCTAGCCAAGAGGCTTGCTGCAAACATGATATCCGGTCTGGTTGCAGTTAAGTAGAGCAGACTCCCCACCATTTGCCTATACAAAGTCTCATCAGCTAGATCACTTCCATCCACTTTTGACAGCTTTTCATTCATAGCCAGAGGTGTTGCAACAGACTTGCAATCCTTGAGTCCAAACTTGTCTAGTAAAGTCTTTGCATACTTCTTTTGGTGTAAGAAGATGCAAGTATCAGTTTGTAGGACTCCAAGACCAAGAAAGTGATGAAGCACACCTAAGTCAGTCATCTCATATTGCCTCATCATCTCAACTTTGAATTCAGCCATCATTTCTTTTGAACTCCCTGTGTAGATAATATCATCTACATATAGTGACACAATGAGAATACCACCTGTAGCCATCTTAGTGTACAATGTAGCTTCACTTGGACTTCTATAAAAACCAGCCTTAATGAAATAGGAGTTTATCTCTTCATACCAAGCTCTTGGAGCTTGTTTCAAGCCATATAAAGCCTTCTTAAGCCTATACACCTTATCTTCACTCTCTTGTATCACAAAACCAGAAGGCTGATCCACATATACTTCTTCATTTAGCACTCCATTAAGAAATGCCGACTTTACATCCAGCTGAAATAGCCTCCAATTTTTCTGTGCAGCTAAGGCACCAGATTCTCACAGTGTCAAGTTCTAGCTACTGGTGCAAAGGTTTCATTGAAGTCTATTCCAGGCTCTGAGAGTACCCCTTTTGCAGCAACAGCGTGCTTGTTCTTCTGCACAAGAGCATCTAAGTTCAGTTTTGTCTTATAGACCCACTTCACACCAATGATTGGTTTGTCAGATGGTCTATTCACAAGCTCCCAAGTGTTGTTTTTGTTTATCATCAGAATTTCATCCTCCATAGCTTTCTTCCAGGATTTGTCCTTTGCTGCCTCTTCAAAGCTCTCTGGTTCTATGATGCACATATTGCATTTTTCATAGATTTCTGCAATACTTTTGTACTTGCGGGGTGTGTGATCAAAATCCTGGGGGCTAGGCATCCTTTCTTGATTACTAGATTCAGTTCTAGTGTCAACTATCTCACCTTCTTCTCCTTTTTCTTCAGAGTTGCTGCTGTTTTCTTCTTCTGCAATTGGAATCTTCACACTGCTTTCTTTCTGTGTATTCCAATCCCAGCTTGCATCTTCATTGAACACAACATCTCTAGACACTATCATCTTTTCGGTTTCAAGACTGTAAAGTCTATAACCCTTCTCACAGCTTCCATAGCCTAAGAAAATACATTTCCTGCTTGTCACATCCAGCTTCTGCCTTTGTTGACTTGGAACATGAGCATAGCACAATGAACCGAATACTTTCAGATGCTTAACTCCAGGCTTCCTTCCACTATAAGCTTCAAATGGAGTTCTTTTATTCAAAGCTTTAGTTGGACATCTGTTAAGAATATAAACTGATGTGTTAACTGCTTCAGCCCAAAATTCAAGGGGAATTTTCTTCTCTAGCAACAAACACTTTGCCATTTCCACAATTGTTCTATTCTTCCTCTCTGCCACACCATTTTGCTGTGGTGTATATGGAGTTGTAAGCTGCCTTTCTATGCCTAAATCTGCACAGAACCTATCAAACTCCACTGAGGTGTATTCTCCTCCTCGATCACTTCTAAGTTTCTTTAATTTGTAGCCACTCTGCAGTTCCACAGTGGCTTTGAATCTCTTGAATACACTCATAGTTTCAGACTTTTGCCTTAAGAAATAAACCCAACACATTCTTGTGTTATCATCTATGAAAGTGAGAAAATATCGATTTCCAGCTTTTGTAGTGGTTTGCATTGGACCACAGATATCACTGTGTACAAGTTCTAGGGGAGTTGATGCTCTGGTGGAAGCTTCTTTCGGAAATGACTCTCTGCACTGTTTCCCTAGAATGCAACCTTCACAGACCTCAGTAATAGCTGTAATTTCTGGCAGTCCCACAACCATTTCTTGCTCCTGCAGTAGTTTCAAACTGCTCATGTTTAGATGTCCCAATCTTCTGTGCCATATTGCAGTGGATTGACAAGCACTTGCCTTGTAGGCAAGATGCATTTCAGCCTGTAGTTTCACTGGAAAACTTCGATTTCCTCTCATTTGTATTCTTGCAATCAAGTTGGAATAGGAACTGTCATTATAAATCTCCACTTTGTGATCTCCAAACACCAAATAATAGCCATGCTCTATCATCTGGCCCACACTAAGCAAGTTTTCCTTTAAACCAGCCACTAGCATAACCTCTTTAATGAACTTCTTGCCCATTTTAGTTTCAACAACAAGGCTGCCCTTACCAGTAACTTCCACAAGCTGTCCAGTGCCCATTTCAACTTTTGCAGTCACATTTCTGTCAATGTCAACAAGTAGATCCTCCCTTCCAGTCATATGATTGCTACATCCACTGTCCAAGTACCATACCTCATCACCTCCTTTTATACTAGCATCAGTTTTATTGTTGGCATAAAACATAGTTGGAGTAGCATCTACTTGGTTGGCATAGTTGACTTGCTGTGTTGATTTCTTGCTGTAACAGTCTTTGGCTATGTGACCAAATTTATCACAATTGAAACACTTTGGTTTGCCCTTGAATCGACATTCTCCAAAGTGTAATTTGCCACAATGCTTGCAAGGATTTTTAGCACCATCATTTGCTTTGTTATCCCACTTCTTGCCTTTTGTTTTCCAACTCTTATTTTGCTTAGAACTTTGATCACCATTTTTAACAGATTTGGTATCCACACTGAGACTAGCAAATGCCTTCTCAGTTTTGCTCTCAGCGTGTCTGTCCAGCCTTAACTCAAAGCTCTTCAATGAGGCTACAACCTCCTGTACTTCAATTGTATTCAAATCTCTCGAATGTTCAATAACAGAACATATAGAATCATAGGCAGGTGGCAGGCTAATGAGCAATTTTTGAACAACTCTGTCCCTAGGCAGTTCTTCACCATAACTTCGCATTTGATTTATCAAATCAAATAGCTTAGTAATATAAGCAGTTAAAGTTTCATCATCTCTCATTCTTGTATATTCAAACTCTCTTCTAAGACTTTGTAATTTAACACTTCTTACTTGCTTATCTCCATGATACTCTTGCTACAGGATGTTCCAGGCACCTTTTGATGTCTCCTCATGAGAAATTCGTGGGAATATCTCATCTGAAACTGCTCCTTGAATCAATCCCAGAGCCTTAGCATCCCTCATGAGCACCTCAGCAAGTCTATCTTTTCCAGTACCACTTGATTCTTCCTTTTCCTTCTTCTTAGCATCAGATTCATCTGACTTCTTCAGATCTGTGCTATCAAAACCTTTTATCACCAAATCCCACAGTCCATGAGATTTGAA
>NC_034010.1:16958909-17128243 GCF_000346465.2 Prunus persica
AATTCCTCAAAAACAGCTCCTCAAGGGAAGGAAACAGCACCGCATCTGGCCATTCAGTTAGGTTCCTGGCTTTAGAAATAGTTAAACGTTTCAATGCAGGAAACGAATTACTTATGATCCATGATGGACATTTATCGCCCATAAAGTTGTGGAACTCTAAAAATTCCAGTTTATTAGGGTGTGGTTGAAGGCCTTCTAGTACCTCTTCATCATTGGTGATGCTTGACCTGTCCTCCGCCCATTCAAACAATAACTGGCATATGTTTGTCTTCTCCACTAATTTTGCTTTCTTGGCTTCTTCACCATCTCTCACGTGCTCTAGATTAAAGATACATAATTTGCCTCTTAACAAGTTTAAGTCAGCCAGCTCCTCTATTCCGCGACCTATCTCTTTAACCACAATGAAATTTCTTAATGTTCGGAGATTAGTCAATCGCCCCATCCCAGCTAGAAATTTCATACCTTGGCGAAAACAATAAATGTGTCTCAAGTTTATCAAATTTTGCAGTTCCTTTGGACACTCTTTAAGCTGCAGACAATACATTCTTAATGTTTGTAGATTATAAAGCTTTCCAATGGATTTGGGGAGTGCTTTGATTTTTGTATAGGAACATCCAGATACCGCAAGTGTGTCAACTTTCCAATTGAAATTGGCAACTCCTCAATATCAGCTTTATATAAATTTAAGACACGCAAACCTCTAAAGTTTGGTAAGATATCACCAAGGCCTTCAATATTCAAGAAAAGTGAGCGCAATTTATGAGCACTTCTTTCTGGAACTCCCTGTAGCACTGAGGTAGGAATATGTGTCATATGTCGAGTCTCATTGGAGTCATTGCTCTTCCGTTTTGACACATGTTCTGCGAGATCATGCACAAGGTCATGCATCTTGCACACTCTAATAATACCATCATTATCCTTTATAACATCTTGAAAGAAGGAGTTGTTCAATAGAATATTAAAATATTCATTTCCTATATCCTCCATCTCTAGATTATGTCTGTTGGGAGGAGAAGGGTAAAGCAATCCTTGAGCCATCCAAAGGTTGATCAAGTCATCCTTATAAATTGGGAAATCTTTGACAAACATTGAGCAATATGCAAAACATTGTTTCAAAGATGGTGGTTTCAATTCATCAAAACTCAACTTCAAAACCAACAAGATTCTATCTTCTCCTTCCGGTAAATCCCATATTCTACTTTCTAGAATTGACCGCCATCCATTAGTATCTTTGGAACGCATCATATTTCCCAAAACCTAGTGTACATTAGAGTTTGAATTTGTATTAAATGATAATAAGGTAAATTGACAATAATAGCAATATGAAACAGAAGAAGTTATTGGCACTCCAAAAAAATCATCATGCACCCCTCACTTCAAATATTATAATCATATGTAATCATTAATCCTCTTATTAGGTCAGTTTCATACGCAATTAATATTAAGCTGCCATAAAACTTCAATATATTTGTTCCATAAGCAAAAGAAAAAAGAAAAAGAAAAAGAAAAATATATATATATATATACATAAATCATGAAATTTCACTTAGAACCCTTGAAGTTTAGCATAATTACCGCCAGAGGTAAAACGTGTCAGTTATTACAATCACACCCCCTAAATCTAACGAAAGTTGACTCAACTTAACAGTTGAGAATAGGACTCAGGACTGTCTCCTTACTTAGGTTTGAAATAAAATCACAAATTAAAAATATATATTTTAAAAAAAAAGACTTAAAATTTAAAACTTACATATCTTTATTTCTCCCCCAAAATCTAATTGGATTAAAAAAATTAAAAAATATTTTTAAAAAAAAAACCAACAAAATCAGCCATAAACCCCCAACCCTTCAGCCACAAGCAACCTCCCCTACATACTGAAGTGGTATTCTGTTCTTTTCTTTTTGGGGAAAAAGTGGCATTATGTTGGAGCCTTCTTATGTATGTGGTAGAATGAACTATAAAATAGAAAGAACCCCTTCCCACCAATATTTTTGTCTTAAAAAAAACTAGTAAGAGAAGAACACTATCAATTTCTTGTGGGTTAGAGGTTTATAAATGAAGAACAAATAAGAACAAGAACAATGCATGCAAAAAGTACATCAACACATACCTTTGCCACTAATGGTACACCTGCACACTTTTTGGCAATCTCCCTTCCAATTCTTTCTTGATCTTCAGTCAGAACAGCACTCGCATCTGGAAACGCTTTATACTTCAATATGCGCCAGCATTGATCCTCCGATAGTTTTCCCAAAACACATGTATGAAGTGTTTGTACAATTGATGAAACACTCACATTGCGGGTAGTGACAAGGATTCTGCTTGCTTTAGTGCTTGTAGCATTCAACAAGCAGCTCATCAAATCGTCCCATTTGTTTAGATCTTCGTTCCAAACATCGTCAAGCACAAGAAGATATGTCTTCCCTTTCAAATATTCTTGCAGGTTTTCACATATTGCTGCTTTACGCTTTATTCCAGCTTTTTCTGGTTTAAGATATTCCAAGATCCCGCTTAAGATCGTCTTGACTTCAAAAGGAGTAGATACACATACCCATATTTTTTGATCGAAGTGTCTACCTATCTCTGGATCATTATATACGGATTTAGCCAAAGTTGTCTTGCCCAAGCCTCCCATCCCCACAATGGCCATAACAGAAAGACAATTCTCTTGGTTCTTGCCAGAGTTGATCAGGGTTGTAACTATGTCCGACGTAACCTCCTTCCTTCCAACAATGTACTTTTCATCTTGATCAAAGTTTGAGACGGTTTCCCTGTCAAGTCCTCCAATATCATGAGATGTTGCATTGACCAATGTTGACCTATCAACCAGTCCAATACTAGCTGCCTCATTCTTCAGGTTTGCCAAAGATGCATTGATGTTTTTAATTTTATGTGCCATTTTGAGACGAAATGCGATGGGATTGTGGCTTGAAAAGAAGTTGAGCACCTTTTTCTTGATCTGGTTTTGGATCTCCACTTTCCGCCGGAGAAGTTCATATTCATATTCATCCAACACATCATCAGCTTCATGAGCTATGTCTTCGAGATCCTTCACCCACATCTCCACCCTCTCACCCCGAACTTGTAAACGTTGTGCATCTCTTAGCATAGCTTCCAACTTGGATAATGAGTCTCGTAGACTTGTTAGCTCTCCTTTGAATCCCCAGAGAAGACTGACTTCCTGCTCTGCAAGTGAAGCCACCCTCGTCAGAACTCCCTCAGCACCAAAAGTAAGAAACTCTGCAGCCATATTTTGTGTCAGTGTTGCTCAAGACAGAGAAGAGAAGGCTTAGTTTGGGTTAGAAAACTAGAGCAAAATTGAGGACGCAATGAATGTTTTGAGAAGGTTGTGAGGGATTTGTAGACAAGAAGGTGCGTCATATGGCAGGCGTCAAAAGCTAAAATAATTTAGGAGAGTCTGGATTGTCTGGAATACTTTTGTAAGTTGCAAATAAAATAATTGATAATGACAACGTGGTGGGGACCTCGGATTTCATGAGACATTAGGCTACTGAATTACTTTTCTTGTGTCCGTAGACGCTTTTTGATTGGTCGATGATATTGTCGTTGTTGAGCAAATTGTTGAGAATTAAGCTGCATACTTAGTTTAAATCAAGCTGCAGATGACAATTCTGCAAATTGATAATGAAGAGAATGAAGAAATCAAAGAACTTGGGAACTTCCCATTTTTAGTAACAGCTATTAGCGTAGCTATCTAACGGCTAGTTTTATTTCCTTTTTTGGAAAATTCCTACAGCTGTAATTCCTATCTTTTTCAGCTGTACCTTGATAACCAATTATAGCCTAGGTGTAAGGATCGTAGCCTCCAATGATTATGTATGTAAGATCCCACATTAACCAACGGAGAGGGGGTGATGTGCCTTATATGTGCACACCCGCATCCATCTAGCACGAGGCCTTTTGGGAGCTCACTGACTTCGGAGTCGTAGGAACTCCGAAGTTAAGCGAGTTGAGAGCTAGAGCAATCTCAGGATTGGTGACTCACTGGGAAGTTGCTCGTGAGTTCCCAGAAACAAAACCGTGAGGGCAGAGAGGGGGGCCCAAAGTGGACAATATCGTGCTACGGCGGAGTTGATCTCGGGATGTGACAATGTATGGCTGGAGATGAGTCCTTGTTACCTAAGATTTAGGGTCTAAGCTATTTTGGCAATATGTGTCATGTATTTGAGTGTGTGTTTGTGCTCATTTGCATAGAATGAAAATATACTGAACACTCTTCATTCTCTCTGTTTTTTCTCTTCTCTATATATAGTTTTTCATAAACGATTATGTCCTTGCTCAAATAACAAAAATCCTCAAACAATAGTCACATATTCAACATGGTACCAGAGCTTCTGGTTTGATTCCAGAGAGGGGCGTGAGCTGTGAGAGAGAAGTCTTTCCTGAAATTCCTAAAAGGGATAAAGGTTGCACTTTTATTGTGTGGTTCACTGAGACTCACATAAAAATGGTGGGATCAGGTTCTTCAAGTGGAGATTTACGAACTCCACAGTTTGATGGTGCAAACTATGATTTTTGGGCAGTCAAAATGAAAACTATTCTCATAGCATATGATCTATGGGATGTAGTAGAGGTTGGAGTACAATCACAACCAATTCTTGAGGAGGAGGAAGGCTTTGGAGGTGAAGGAAGTGAGTCTGAGCAAGTTCCAATGGAAGCACCTACTATCTCCAGAGAAGATAAGATCAAAAATGCCAAGGCAATGAGTCTTATTCAAGGAGCACTAACTGATGAGCTCTTTCCTCGCATAAAAAATGAGAAGATTGCAAAAGAAGCTTGGGATACTCTGAGAAGAGAGTACAGAGGAGATAAAAAGGTAAGAGCTGTAAAACTCCAAGCTGTTAGAGTAGATTTTGAGTATATGAATGACAGATGGTGAAAGCCTAGATAGCTATTTATCTAAGTTTTTTGGAACTGTGAATAATTTGAAATCACTTGATGAAGATGTGTCTGAAACAAGAATTGTGCGAAAAATTTTGATGAGCCTAAGTAGAAAATATAAGTCCATTGTGTCTATCATTGAAAAAACTCAAGATCTTGATGTTCTTAGAGTTGAAGAAGTTATTGAATCTGTCAAGGTCTATGATAAAAGGGAAGACTTACATAATGAAAGGGATAAATTGACAGGAACTGAGAAAGCTTTTAGCAGTCTCAAGGTTGGGAGTAACCAAGTTACTGGTACTAATAAAAGTTCACAGAGTAGACCAAATCAAAAATGGCAGCTACAAAATAAAAATGGCTCAAATTGGTCTCAAGGTGGAAACTTTAACAACAACAATGGCTCAAACTGGAATAATGGCTCTGGGGGGGAACTGCAACAATAGTTTCAATTCACAAAACAAGCAAGGAAGTAGCAGCCAAGGTGGTGTGAAACAGTGTGCCAGAAATACCACTTTGGTGTGTGTAGATACAAAGGGAAACCTAAGTGTGCCAAAATGTAATCTTTTTGGTCATACTGCAAAAGATTGTGAAGGTAACAAGCAAGTGGCAAACTGTGCAAAGGAGGAAGAGGTAACCACAGGCACTATGTTCTATGCTTGTCACTCTGCAAGTGTGAAAAATGGAAGTGTTTGGTTTGTGGACAGTGCCTGCAGCAATCACATGACTTCTCAAGAGTCTGCATTGATAAATATAGACAGAACTGAGACTTGTAAAGTTAAAATGGGCATTGGAGATATTGTGCAAGCAACTGGGAAAGGCACTCTTGTAGTTGAAACTCAATGTGGGAAAAGATACATAAATGAAGTATTGCTAGTGCCAAGCTTGGATGAGAATTTATTGAGTGTAGGTCAGATGATGGAGCATGGTTACTATGTTCTTTTTGGAGAAAACAAAGCAGTGGTATTTGATGATAGCAGTCTTAACAATGTGGTAGCAAAAGTGCCTATGGCATGAAATAGATGTTTTCCTTTTTCATTAGAATCAATGATGTAGCAAGAAAAGCATCTGTGGTTGAAGACTCTTGGATATGGCATAGAAGACTTGGGCATTTGAACTTTGCTAGTATGAAAAAGATGCAGCATAAGGAAATGGTGGTTGGACTACCTGAGCTAACACAAATGAAAGATGTGTGTGAAGGATGTGTCTCAGGGAAGCAGCATAGAGAAAAGTTTGACAAAGAGGAAGCATGGAGAGCAAGCTGTCCACTAGAGTTGGTGCACACAGACCTATGTGGACCAATGCAAAATGAGTCAATTGGTGGAAATAGGTACTTCATCACATTTATTGATGATTTCTCAAGGATGTGTTGGGTATATTTTCTCAGAAACAAGTCTGACACCTTCAACGTGTTCAAAAAATTCAAAGCTTTTGTTGAACAGCAAAATGGTTACAGTTTGAAAAAACTAAGAAGTGATAGAGGTGGGGAATACACCTCACATGAGTTCCTAGATTATTGTGCAAACATGGGAATGGAGAGGCAACTAACCATTGCCTACTCTCTTCAGCAAAATGGAGTTGCTAAAAGAAGAAATAGAACAATTGGAGAAATGGCAAGGTCCATAATGACTAAGAAAGGTATCCCTGTGATTTTTTGGGCAGAAGCTGTAAGCACAGCAGTATATCTTCAAAATAGATGTTTTACAACATGTGTCAAGCAAAACACCATTTGAAGCATTCACAGAAAGAAAGCCAGGAATCAAGCATCTGAAAGTGTTTGGTTGCATCTGTTACACACATGTCCCCTCACCTTTGAGGCAGAAATTTGATGACAAGGCTAGAAAGGGAGTGTTTATGGGGTAAGGAAGCTGTGAAAAGGGTTATAGGGTGTATGATCTGCAATCTAAGAAGATTTTACTCTCAAGGAGTATAATTTTCAGTGAAGACAAGTCATGGAATTGGAAGAGTAATCAAGAGGAATTCGTTCCAATGCCTTTCAACCTTGAAGGAGATGAAACTGAAGGTGAAAACAATGAAATACAACCTGATGGAACTCAGTTTGACAATGGTGGAAGTTCTTATCTAGACTCCACAGTTGATGAGCTAGTTGAGAATGTAAGTGGTAATAACAATCGAAACTCCACACCTAGTTCCACTCCAGTCAAGTTGAAAACTCTGGAAGATATATATGCAAGATGTCACATGTGCATTATAGAACAGAGAATTACCAAGAAGCAGCTGGTGATTTAGGTTGGCAAGAAGCTATGCATGCAGAGTTGGAAATGATAGAGAAGAACAATACTTGGGAAGTGGTTGAGAGACCAGCAGATGAACCTCTTATAGGTGTGAAATGGGTGTTTAAAACCAAGCTTAATTTGGATGGAACAGTTCAAAAACATAAGGCCAGACTTGTAGCAAAAGGGTATGCACAGAAACCTGGAATTGACTACAATGAAACCTTTGCACCAGTTGCAAGGTTAGACACAATTCGAACTCTCACTGCTCTTGCAGCACAAAAAGGATGGAAGTTGTTTCAGTTAGATGTTAAGTCAGCATTCCTAAATGGTGTGCTCGATGAGGAAGTGTATGTAGAATAGCCTGAAGGTTTTGAACTGAAAAATGCAGGTCACAAGGTTTACAAGTTGAGAAAAGCCTTGGATGGACTTAAGCAGGCTCCTAGAGCCTGGTACAGTGAGATTGATGCATATTTATCTATGTGCAAGTTCAAAAGAAGCATTAGGGAAGCTACTTTGTACACTAGATCTGATAATGAAGGAGGGTTGATCATTGTCTCAATCTATGTTGATGACATTGTTTATACTGGAAACAGTGAGAGGATGCTTGCTGAGTTCAAAAAGGAGATGATGCAGAGATATGAAATGTCAGATCTTGGACTCCTTCATCACTTCTTGAGCATGGGAATACTACAAACTGATCAAGGGGTTTTCATTCATCAAAGCAAGTATGCCAAATCCTTGCTTGTGAAGTTTGGGCTTGAAGACTACAAACCAGTATCCATTCCATTGGCTACTAGTGAGAGACTCAAGAAACTGAATGGGAGTGAGTTAGCTAATGAAGGACTTTACAGGAAAATAGTAGGAAGTCTACTATACTTAAAAGCAACTAGACCTGATCTAATGTATGCTGCAGTTTGCTATCAAGGTTTATGACCAGTCCTACAAAGAAGCATATGGGAGTTGCAAGAAGGGTTCTAAGATATGTGCAAGGAACTCTTAACTATCGCATTGAGTATGTGAAGGATAAGTCTGCAATTCTCATTGGATTCAGTGATGCAGATTGGGCAGGTAGTGAGGATGATAGCAGAAGCACTTCTGGGTATACATTTAACTTTGGAAGTGGAGCATTCTCTTGGGCCTCTGTGAAACAAAATACAGTGGCACTATCAACAGCTGAAGCTGAGTATGTCTCAGCATATTAGGCAACAGCACAGGCTATTTGGTTAAGGTTTGTTCTTGATGACTTTGCTGAAATGCAAACTGAGGCAACACCTCTAATCTGTGACAATATGTCAGCAATTTCTATGGCTAAGAATCCAGTTTTTCATCAAAGGACTAGACACATAAACAGAAGGTATCATTTCATAAGGGAGGCTCTACAAGAAGGGGTGATTAACATGAAATTCTGCAGAAGTGAAGAACAACTTGCAGATATTTTTACAAAAGCATTGCCTAAAGACAGATTTAATCAACTAAGGTTGAAGCTTGGAGTTAAGCCAGTAAGCAGCTTAGGAGAGGCTGTTGAGAATTAAGCTGCATACTTAGCTTAAATCAAGCTGCAGATGACAATCCTGCAGATTGATAATGAAGAGAATGAAGAAATCGAAGAACTTGGGAGCTTCCCATTTTTTGTAACAGCTGTTAGCTTAGCTGTCTAACAGCTAGTTTTATTTCCTTTTTGGGAAAATTCCTACAGCTGTAATTCCTATCTTTTTCAGCTGTACCTTGATAACCAATTATAGCCTAGGTTTAAGGATCGTAGCCTCCAATGATTATGTCTGGCTGGAGATAAGTCCTTGCTACCTAAGATTTAGGGTCGGAGCTATTTTGTCAATATGTGTCATGTTTTTGAGTGTGTTTGTGCTCATTTGCATAGAGTGAAAATATACTGAACACCCTTCATTCTCTCTGTTTTTTCTCTTCTCTATATACAGTTTTCCATAAACGATTCTATCCTTGCTCAAATAACAAAAATCCTCAAACAATAATCACAGATTCAACACAAATAAATGAAAGTTGTTAATATTTTAATCCCTAAACGACAAATTTGCATGTCATTAGGTTCCATGAGGAGCACTTGCCCTTAAACAATTATTAAAAGATGCTAAGTGCTTAATAATCTTTTTGAAGCAGTCAAAGCTGGACAAACATTATTTTAACTCTATGTTCAATTATTTTGAATTTCGATTGTTTAATAAAATTTTAATCCAGAGTCTTTGATAATGAATACACGTCAAAACATATGGAATAAAGTAATGTTATGTTACATTACATTGAAACGAAACAAAATAATAAGGATGTGTTTTAGTTATAAACACAATGGCATATCGTAGCACTGTGTTAGTATTATGATACAAAATTATAAGTTATAAACAGATTATCCGAAATTTTTTCAACAGAATTATTTGTTAACACGAAAATCGAACTTGAAATCTTTATCCTTTACCTCAATTGGGTCTAATTTAATGCTTATTCAATACTAAAAACACTTCTTGCTACTATAATAATTCTACTATATTTAGAGCCAAGACTCATGCTAATAATTCATTTTGTTCTTGCTCTGCAAATGAAGCCACCCTCGTCAGAATTCCCTCAACACCAAAAGTAAGAAACTCTGCAGCCATATTTTCTTTCAGCGTTGCTCAAGACACAGAACAAAATGATTAGTTTGGGTTGGTTACGTAATAAATGTGTGGAATAATTGTATATGGAATAATTGTTGACAGCTTGTGGATAAGGTTAAGAATAGGCTTCTTTTTTTTAAGGAAAAGTTAATTCTTTAAATTATCTCTGGAAAAAAGAAAAATAGAAACAAACAAAAATGGGAGAAGCATAATGGAAAAATTAGCTGGTGTTGATCATCAGACGAGCTGTCTACATAATATATAAGATACTTTTTTGTTTAAATGCAATAATTTAGTTTATACGCAAGTTAAGTTTTGTTTTCATGTTGCATGCGTGATATTACAAATTCTTTATTTCGTTAAATGTTTTGCCTATTTGATTGAGGAGGGGTAAAATAATCAATTCGGATCCACATTAGAGAAGAAGAAACTGACAGAATTTGACAAAATGACGAAATTGGAATGCTTGCAAGTTGGAGGACGGCATGAACTAAAAAATGAGTGGGAGGACAGCAGAAACTAAAAAATGAATTGGAAGATCCGAATGGAGTGAAAACGAAATCATTGAAAGTAAAAATGAATCCTAACTAATAAAAGTAGGAACCCCATAGAAAGAGTTCACATTCAATTATCTGTTGTAAAATAACTGGAATATGTGCGAATATTGAGCTGTACGTAAAGTAGATGAGACACAGCATTTAACGAGGTTCGGCTATGCCTACGTCCTCGGAGAGCAGCAGTAGTAACTTTCACTATATAAAATAATAGGGCTACAACTTTGTGTTTACAATATGTATGGCTCACTCAATTTTCTCTCTTGGAGAATTTCTCTCTTGCTCTCTTTCCTCTCAACTCACTCACCCTCATTCTTCCTTCTCTTCCTCTTCTATCATTTCATCTTTCATTACAAGCAAATATAATGCCTATTTATAGGCAAAGCAAATGGCTTGGTTTGGTGGGTGTGTGATTTGGTTTGGTAGGTGTGTGGTTTGGTTTGGTAGGTGTGTGGTTTGATTTGGTGGGTGTGTGGTTTGAATGTTAGAGCATGTGGGCTTCACCCATTCTTCTTTACAACACTCCCCCTTGGAGACCACATGTCCCTAGATTGGTTGCCTCATTAAAACCTTGCTTGGAGAAAAACCCAGTGAGGTAGAAAACTGATGGAAGGAAGAAAAAAGAGTACAGCAATCTGTATAGCATACTTCTGGATGCTCCCCCTGATTAATATCTCCCCCTGATGTCTTCATGACTATCTTTTGGAGTGAGAATCTTTCGGAGTGAGTGGAGGATATAGCCATTAATAATTCTCGTAGTTGAGTAAATAAATATATTTCCAGTGAGCTATCTCTATGTAAATCATAGAAATTTTCAGAGTCCGCGTTTCTAACAAAACTTGGGCTATTTGTAAGTTCACTTGAAAGAATATGCCCGTACATGGTGTTATGCGGAGATAGCATCAAATATACCTCACATCATCCCAAAATGATGGTGATGGAGTTGAGCCCTATCTGGAAAATATGATGTCCGGTCCAATATACTTTCGGAAAATTATTAAAGTGTCCAATGGATAATCCTCATAAAAATGCTTCAATACTTTCTTAGTATAAGCAAGAATCTCGTTGGCATAATGCTCGATCCTTAAGTCGAGACAAATATTTCTTGAACTCTTCAGAAGCTTTAATGTGTTGCAAACACATTATAATCCATATACTTACTGAGACAATTTATGCACATTAGTATTGAGTACAGATTTTGTGCTTCAGGCACATGTCCTTCAGGGACTTGCTTCATGCAATTTCAATCCTTTCAAGGATTTTGTTTAAAGGGATTAAACTTTATGACACATTATATAGCTTTAATCCAGCTATTTATACATCTTTAGGGAATCGCTTCTGGCAATATGCTCTATGCATTTAATACCCCTTAAAGATAATATGTTGGTCTCCGTAAATGTGCAATAAAGGGGCACAATTGAATTTATAAATATGGAGAAAATCCAACGTTCGTTATTTATGCCAAAAATATTGTGTCATACAAAGTAGGTATATTCCCTTCTATTCCGAACACCCAAGTATAACTTTCAGTATTAACATCTTTTGGGGTTCGTACTGTGGGTTTGTTCTTTCACGTTCATTCTCATCTATAATGGAATTACCTCATTCCATTTTGGCCAATGATATTGTCGACATTTAATAATTGAACGTGGTTCCAATTAACACAGCCCATTGATGATTTGAGTAGAGCAAAAATTGTCATTCATCAATTCATGATCTCACCATTCTCATTTGCATGCGCATGCATCAATTATAAGCATTTCTTTGCTTTTGGGTACCCAAGCCACTTCATGGGGCTTTTATTATGTGAGAATGTGGATTATAACCTCCAATGGAGCGTTATTTTACAATAAGGCGTGGATAATCTCTATTTAGGGAGTTGGAACATTTAGAACCCATATATCTGTCATGCTGCAGGCATGCCACAGATTAATACATACATGTCAATTAATTTCTGGGACTTTAACCCATACTATTTGCTACGCATTAGGCGTGCACAATATCAATATTGACATGTCAAAGGATTGTCCTTTCGGGACTTCAATCCACATCATTTGCTACGCAACAGGCGTGCATCATATTGATCACTGCTATACCCATATTCTGTTCTTATGGGACTTTAATCTGTGCAGTGTATTATCAATGTATCCAACTTACAATCTGTAAAATTTGCGTTAATAATTTATGGATACATACAAGCCATTCTTTTGGAACGGACTTATCTCCTCATTTGGTTACCTTTCAAGATAAAATATCAAATAAGTATATAAGCATAAAATAACGCAAATATTGCTTACATCCTTAGGTGGGAGAAACTTTTCTCAAGTATCATTCAAGCTCGTATCGGCCCAGTAAATATAATGTAGCGCTTGATGATCTAGTTATATCCTGCAAGAGCAAAATCACAACTCTTTTCTCTGTCAAAAATAAATAACCCTCAGAGTTAGGATCACTCCATGGATTCTTTCTTCAGATGTTCATTCTAAAGAAATAAAATCTCTTATGAACAGAGAGTTACAAAAAGAGAAAAAATGCAAAAAAAAATTGTGATATTGATTGCAAGAGAAGGTAAGCAATCAGGGAAGGAAGCTGGTGGGAGCAGACAACAAGCTCAGCAATCAAGGAAGGAAGCTGGTGGGAGCAAACAACAAGCTCTCATTTCTTCTAGTCTAGAAGAACTTCTGGAGATTAGAGCATAAGGTTGCCTTCACAGTTCCCTGATGTGGCGGAAACGTGATCAAGGATAGTCTCGCTTCCTGAATGGATGATCAGAGATAGTCTTGCTTCTCGGGCATATTAAGTGCTCACTGATAAGAAAAACAAGTAGATATCGCATCACTAGGTATGGAGAAAACTGGATGTCTTCAGTTGGTTTGCTTGTATATCTCACTAGCAGACCACAACTCCTCCACTACTTTTCTTCCTTACATCAACATAATAGTTAGTAGTATAGATAATAGTGCAGCACAAAAATTATACCTGAGAGCTTCTCGTGCTGATAACGTGTTGTAAAATAACTGAAATATGTGCGAATATTGAGCTGCACGTAAAGTAGATGAGACACAGCATTTAACGAGGTTCGGCTATGCCTACGTCCTCGGAGAGCAGCAGCAGTAACTTTCACTATATAAAATAATAGGGCTACAACTTTGTGTTTACAATATGTATGGCTCACTCAATTTTCTCTCTTGGAGAATTTCTCTCTTGCTCTCTTTCCTCTCAACTCACTCACCCTCATTCTTCCTTCTCTTCCTCTTCTATCATTTCATCTTTCATTACAAGCAAATATAATGCCTATTTATAGGCAAAGCAAATGGCTTGGTTTGGTGGGTGTGTGATTTGGTTTGGTAGGTGTGTGGTTTGGTTTGGTAGGTATGTGGTTTGATTTGGTGGGTGTGTGATTTGAATGTTAGAGCATGTGAGCTTCACCCATTCTTCTTTACAACATTATCATATTATTATCATTGTGATCTCAATGAATGGTTGACGCACAAATGAATGGTTACTGTTATACATATACACAGGTTTACATTTTATTTTCCTGGATGCAAGATCCAAAGCTTCTCCCAAAAAAAATTCATAAAAAAGAAAGTCCTTTTTAAAATTTAACGATTATCATCTACTTTTCAATAATTCGAAGCTGAAAGTTGAGTGACTTCCAGTTGGATGCATCCGAATCTAGACCTCACTTTTCAGACAAGAATGAACTTAATTGAGTTTCATCAGATTGTGAATCTTGTTGATGCGAAAAAGTGGTTCAGCACGTGATTCGTCAACTTAGTTAAATTATCCCTTCGGCAGGTGACTGCCTTCGGTAAGCGTTCTACTTCAGAAGAATAAGTACCTACAAAAGGATACGTTCGGTAAAACCTTGGGTACCGGTGTGGTACCGGCCGAAGGCTCTCCGATGCTTAAGTAAGTACGGATTTAGTAAAGTTTAACTGATAGATCACACGATAGCGTACCGTTAGTTCTCCTTCTTTCCTTTTGGGGATATGGGTCTCCTTTTATAGGCCTTGGGAGGTGTGCACTGTGCTCATATTTCCGATGTGGGACTCTGGGCATGGATTGTGAGCATGGCACGTGTTTGATAGTGAAAGAGGCCAAGATAGATGGCTTCGGTAGGGAGCATGCCGAAGGGGTCCGTTGATCAGTATCGATCCCCTCCACGTGTTCGGTGGTAATAGGCCGTTTATTTCGGTATAAACAGTAGTCCCCCAAGTTCTCTTCCGGAGATCCTTCGGAAGGGAATTTAGTTCTCTACGGCAGCTTGGAGGTTATCCTGCCATTCGGTATGCTCGTTTGGGGGGATTGACCTGGGACACGAGGGGTCGCCGATGTTGAGAGGCAAGTGGGCAGAGAGGCGCTTCTCAGAAGTCATGGAGGAATCGGCGGGTGTTGCTCTCCGGCGATTAGGAATCGCCATCGGGAACACCCCCTAGCTTTCGAGTCCCCACGACTTTCCAGACTGCCGGTGGGTTTTCGAATTATCGATCGGTAGGCTGGCCCCTTTTTCTTTTTCTGGGTGTGATTAATTTTTCTCTGTTTGACAGGCAAACTCAAGCAGCCGAGCCCCAAGCCGAGCGAGATCCGGCAGCTTGACAGAGTGAGGCTGCGAGTACCCGCTGCCGAGCGAGTCTATCCGCGCTTTCTCTTCACCGGCAACCTTATCAAAGCCAGCCTCGTCGACCCTGCCGAGAGTATGTAGACCTTTCTTCCTCTTTTGTTTTTGTGTATTGCCTTGGCTCACTGAACTGACTAAGTGCCTTTTTGATCAGTGACGGACGCCAGGAAGGCTGCCGAGGCCAAAAAGATGAACGAGTCCTCCAGGAGGCGCCTGATGATGGGCCTGGAGGGCAAAAAGAAAAGAAAGCAGCCCGAGGCGGCTTCCATTCGGCAGCCGGTGCCGGATCCGGAGGACCAGACCCTCGCGGATCGCCTTCGGCAGCTCGATGTCGGTGCCGTTCCGAGGCGCACCGCCGATGAAGCCGTTGCACCGAGGCCTCGGGACGCCGAGGCTGCCACCCCCATGGCTGCCGGCAAGCGTCCGGAGACGGTCGATCTGGACGCCGAGCCGGTCCCCAAGCGCCCTCGCCAGCCGGAAGTTCCCAGGGCCGTCCTTGCGGTGGAGGACGAGGACGGTCCTTCCGAGGCCATCTCCATCGCCTGCCCAGCGAAAACCGTCCAGTTCGTCAACCACATGATCCTCGGCTCTCAGATAGAGCTGCCAGAGGTTGACGAACTGCCGAAGAAGTTCCTTCGGGAGGAGGCTGGACGCGCCTTCCGGCTTCAGGCCGCGGTAAGATTTTTTCCTCTTCCTTCGTCGTTTTTTCCTACTGTGTTTTGTGCTTCTGACCTTCGGTGTTTTGTGCAGGCATCCATGGATATGTGGCTCTGCGTTAAGCGGGCCATCACTATTGCCGAGCACGCCAAGAAGGCGTACGAGGACGGCAGGTCCAAGGTTGCCGAGGTTGGCAAAGCGCTCCAGGAGCACGCCCTCCTGGTCAAGCAGAAGGATTCCGCCGAACGGCAGGTGGAGGAGATGAAGGGGCTCCTGGAGGCTGCGCTCGAGGCAACGAAGGATGCCAAGGCTTCCAAAGACGCGGTGCAGGCGGCTTTGGAGGAGTCGGAGCGGGCGAAAGCAGCGGCGCAGGCGGCCCTGGAGGAATCGGAACGGGCCAAGGCCGCAGAGATTGAGGCTGCGGTTCAGTCGGCTATCCAGGGGTACCGTTCGTCTTCCGAGTTCTCTATCCTTCTGGATAAGGAAGTGGGCTCGGAGATGGCGGACCTGTTGTACCGATTCAAGCGGTACAACCCTGGGCAGAACCTGAACCTAAACTTCATTGCCGACCCTCCTCCTCTACCAGAAGGGATTACCGAGGAAATGATTGAAGATTATGAGGGGGAGGACGCCGCCGAAGGATCTGGGTCCGCCGAGGCTGCTACTGGTGACGAAGCCTGAGGGCCTCCTTTGATTTTCTTGTAATAATTAGTTTTTTTTTTGTATGTACCGAACATATTGATGCCGAGGGCATCTTTAACTTAAATGCATATTTTTCTCTACTTCTGTTTGTTCGATCTGATTTTGTTCAATTGCCGATTTTTCTTATTGCCGTATAGGATTTATGATGATATAAATGTCACTTCGAAATTGTCAAGTTCCGACGGAATCTGTAGGGTAACAATTTCGAAAATATTTATTGCCGTAGGCTAATAAAGATGCCGTAGGATGCTATCTTGCCTATATTGGCCGCCGTAGGCTAGTAGAGATTTTAACAAGAGTTTCTGAAGTAATAGTGCCGAAGGCTTTCCATTAATTTCTGCCGAAAGGCGTTTACAATTTTGTCCTACCGTAGGCTAGGTTATAAATTTGTCCTGCCGTAGGCTAGGTTACTTGAAGTAGTACTTGAGATGTTCTACATTCCAAGGATGACCGAGGGTCTTGCCGTTGGTATCTCTTAGGCGGTAGGTCCCCGATCGAAGGATACCGATGATCTCATAAGGTCCTTCCCAGGAAGGTCCGAGGGTTCCTTCTGTGGCATCTTTAGTTGCTAGGGACACCTTCCTCATGACCCAGTCACCGATTCAGAATGAGCGGTGTCTGACTCTAGAGTCGTGATACCGAGAGACACGTTGCTTGTAGGCCTCGTTCCGAAGGTTGGCATGTGCCCGGTGCTTTTCAAGAAGGTCGAGGTTTAGAGAAAGTGCTTCTTCATTTTGATTCGGTGCGAAGGTTTCCGTTCGGTAGGAAGGTTCGCCAATCTCTACCGGCGCAACGGCTTCCAAACCGAAAGCCAAAGAGAATGGGGTCTCTCCTGTGGACGTTCGGTAGGAGGTCCGAATGGCCCATAGCGCTTCGGAAAGCTTCTCTGGCCAGGCTCCTTTGGCTTTGTCCAGCTGCCGTTTCAGCAATTTCTTGATGATTTTGTTTATTGCCTCTACTTGGCCGTTTGACTGGGGATGGGCCGGTGATGCAAAAAATAAGTTGATTTTCAGGCGGGTGCAAAATTGCCTGAAGAGCTCCGAATCGAACTGCCTACCGTTGTCGGTAATGATTGCATACGGGATGCCGAACCGGCAACAAATATGAGTCCAAACGAAGTCTTCCACTCTTGCTGCCGTTATGGTTGCCAAAGGCTCGGCCTCTACCCATTTGGTGAAGTAGTCAACGGCAACCACCACGTATTTCACCTGGCCTTTGCCCTGCGGCATTGGACCGATCAGGTCCAGTCCCCATTGTGCGAAAGGCCAAGGAATCACAATCAGCGTCAAGGGTTCGGCAGGGATGTGCGGTATGGCGCCGAAACGCTAGCATTTATCACACTTTTTCACCAGCGAGATAGCGTCCTGGTGCATGGTCGGCCAAAAGTACCCCTGCCGAAAGGTTTTGTGGGCGAGTGATCGGGATCCGGAATGGTCGCCGCACACACCGTTATGGATCTCCCGAAGGACGTAGTCCCCCTGTTCTGCCGTAAGGCACTTGAGATATGGAGTTGTGTAGCCACGTTTGTAAAGGACGTCGTTGATGACGGTGTACCTTGCCGATCGGTACCTAAGCTTTCGGGCCTGGGCTTTGTCATCTGGAAGGGTGTCGTTGGTCAGGTACGAGTAGATAGGAGACATCCATGTATCCTCGTACCGTACGGTAAATGTTTCGGAGGCTACCGTGCTCGGTTGGGCAAGAATTTCCACCGGTACCTTTCTTCCGATTTTATCGTTTATTGCCGAGGCTAGGCGTGCCAATGCATCGGCATGGCTGTTTTCGCTTCTGGGGATCTGCCTGATCTCGTAGGCTTGGAAGTTTTGGAGCAGCTGGTGGGTGGATGAAAGGTAGGCGTTCATGGAGGTGTCTCTGGCCACGAAGTCTGCCGTTACCTGGTTCACAATGAGCTGGGAGTCGCTGTGAATCCTGATTTGTTTTGCGTTCATGCTCTTGGCTAACCGAAGGCCGGCCAAGAGAGCCTCATATTCGGCTTCATTGTTGGAGGTTCGGAAGTTGAATCGAAGGGCGTACTCGATCTTGAGTCCCTCTGGTGTTGTCAGTACCAGGCCTGCTCCGCATCCTTGTTGGTTTGCCGAGCCATCGACATGCAGAACCCATACGGGCCTTGAGGTGTCGAGCCGTTTGGCGTCTACTTCCATTGGCGTTCCGGTTTCGGTAACCAGCTCGGCTGTCGGCTGTGCCGTTGATGGGGTGAGTTCGGAGATGAAATCGGCAACGGCTTGACCCTTTTCGGCGGGTCTTGGCACGAATTGTATATCGAACTCTCCGAGTTCGATTGCCCACTTGATCAATCGGCCAGAAGTCTCTGGGTTTTGGAGCACCTGCCGAAGCGGTTGGTTGGTCAGAACTTTGATCCCGTGTGCTTGGAAATATGGCCGAAGTCTTCGTGCCGAGACTACCAGGGCTAGTGCAAGCTGCTCTAATGGGGGATACCGAAGTTCAGCGCTTTGGAGTGCTTTGCTGGCATAGAAAATTAGTAGCTCTGCCCTCTCTGGCTTTCGGACCAATACCGAACTGACAGCAGTGCCAGATACCGAAAGGTATAGATAGAGAATTTCCCCAGGTAGTGGTTTTGACAGGAGGGGTGCTCTGCCCATGTAGTCCTTTAAGTCTTGAAACGCTTTATCACACTCGGCAGTCCAGTTGATATCCCGTTTGCCCCCTTTCAAGGCTTTAAAGAACGGAACACACTTGTCGGTGGCCTTGGATATGAAACGAGTCAAGGCTGCCACGCGTCCGGTAAGGCTTTGAATGTCCTTCGCCGTTTTCGGCCTCTCCATATCGATGATTGCTTTTATTTTTTCGGGGTTCGCTTCGATACCCCTCTCACTAATCATGAATCCGAGGAATTTTCCGGAAGATACACCGAAGGCGCACTTCGTTGGGTTCAGCCTCATCCGATAATCCTTCAGCACGCCGAACATGACTGACAGATTCTGTAGATGTTCCTAGGCGGTTTTGCTCTTTACTAGCATGCCGTCAACGTAAACCTCCATGATGTTGCCGATGTACTTGGCGAAGATTCTGTTGACGAGCCTTTGATACGTTGCCCCCGTGTTCTTCAGGCCGAACGGCATGACGTTGTAACAGTACAAACCCCTGTCCGTTATGAAGGCGGTGTGTTCGCTGTCAGGGGGGTGCATGAATATCTGATTGTATCCCGAATAGGCGTCCATGAAGCTCAGCAGTTCATGTCCTGCGGTGGCGTCCACGAGCTGGTTTATCCGTGGCAACGGAAAGCTGTCCTTCGGGCAGGCCTTATTCAGATCGGTATAGTCTTGGCACATCCGCCAACCGCCTGTACCCTTCCGGACCATCACCGAGTTTGCCAGCCATACCGGATACGTAGTTTCTCTGATGAAGCCGATGGTTTGAAGTTTGTTGACCTCTGTGCGCATCGCTTCGTATCGTTCGGCATCATACGAACGGCGCTTCTGTCTTACAGGCTTATATGCAGGGGAGATGCTGAGTTTGTGGCTGATGACCTCAGGATCTATGCCGGGCATATCCTCGTAAGACCACGCAAATACTTCCGAATGAAGCCGTAAGAAGTCTATGAACTGCGCTCGGAGGTTAGGGGTGAGTCTGGTGCCGATCTTAACCCGACGATCGGGCTGCTCGTCATTCAGGGTTATCGTTTCCAGTTCTTCGGCAGGTTGCATGTGTGGAGTCGGGGACTCATCCCTGGGGTCGTCAACGGGTCCTGTACCGTTCGGTATCCCCTGTACAGACATGGTCTCGTCGGGTACTTGTACAGTGGTTGACTTGAGTGCCGTGGCGTAGCAAGTCCGAGCGCTTAGTTGATTTACCCGGACAGTCCCTGTGCCGTAGGGGGTTGGGAACTTCATCAGTAGCATGTGGGGGGAAAGATGCGCTTTGACCATGGTGAGCGTCGTTCGTCCAACTATGACGTTGTACGCCGTCGGGCAATCAACGATGAGGAATTGATCGTATACCGTCGTTTTCCTTGGCGCGATGCCGAAGGTTATGGGTAATGTCACGCTACCGATCGGTTAGACCAGATCTCCGGAGAAACTCAACAAAGGTGTCAACTGCCGGTTTACCTGGCAGTCCTTTATTCCCATCCCTCGGAAAGCTTCGGAAAAAATCACGTTCACCGAGCTCCCGGCATCGATCAGCACTCTTCCTACGTCGTAGTTTGCGATTTCTGCCCGGATGATCATTGGGTCGTCATGGGGATAGAGGATGCCTTATTCCTCCTCCTCGCAGAATGTGATTGGCTCTCAACGAACTTTCGGGATTTCCTGGCGCCGATTAAGCTCTATGCCGAACACCTGAGAAAACTGCGCGGCCCGCACATATTGCTTCATTGACCGGTTGCTCATTCCTGCGATGGTGGGGCCACCGCTAATAGTGCTTATCATGTTTATCTGCCGAACCGGATTCGGCACCGGCGCTGTTGGCTGCCGGGCGATGTACTGATCCAGCTTCCCCTCCCTGATCAATCGCTCAACAATTTTTCTCAGGCTTATACAGTCTTCTGTATTATGGCTATTGTGCTGGTGGTATCGGCAGAATTTTCCGATCTCTCGGTTGTCTTGCCGATTTGGTCTTCGGGCATTCGGCTTCGGTATTATTCCCTGTTTGTTCATCAGGACGGCCTCGTAGGTAGTGTTCAACAGGGTGAAGACTTCATTGGCTTGGTCATGATTCGGCAGGGGCGCTCGGTGGTCGTTGCGACCGTACCGTCCTTTCCCTTTCTTCGAGGGTTCTCTTGATCAGCGCGGTCGTCCTTTCTCTTATGACCTGCCGAGTATGTGTCGGTTCTCCCGTAGGATGTCGCCTTTGCCGGATAAGCACTTGATTCGGCGTTTCCTCGTGGTGTCGAAGCCGTGGGCTTCGAGTTGAAGTATTCGGCCTTGGCGTGGATGGCCGCTTGCTTCATCAGTTCGTCATACGTGCGCTAGTTGCTGCTGTGTACTAGGTATCGGAAGTGTGAGGACCGAAGGCCACTCTTAAAGGCGCCGTAGGCTGCCCTGTCGTCTGTTTCCGGACACCTTGAGTACTCGTGACTAAAACGCGCCGCGTACTCTCTCAACGGTTCGTCCTCTCCTTGCCGAATCGTGTACAGATCATCGGCAGAGTAAAGACGGTCCGTTTGAATCATGAAGTGGTTGAGGAAGATCTGCTTCAGTTCGTCGAAGGAGTCTACCGTTTCTGGCTCTAACCGGTAGAACCAGTTCAGGTCTGCCCCGGTAAGGGAGGACGGGAATAGCAGGCACTGCCCTTCATCGCTCAAGCCCTTGCATCCTATGGCGGACTGAAATGAGTAGAGGTGGGTTAAGGGGTCTTCCGTTCCCGTATAGAACGGTATCCGAAGCTGCTGCCCTTCCTGATCCTGCCGAGAGTCCTGGATGCGCCTGGTAAATGGCCCCGGTCGAAGCTTTCCCCACTCTGGCCCCTGGGAGCGGGCGTTGTCGTTCTCCATTTTCTGGATTCTTTGAAAAAGGAGTCGTACAACGGGGTCTCGGCTAGGGATTTCCTCGGAATCGAAGTCTTCTGTTTGCCTCCGTAGGTTGAGTGGGTTAACCTCCGAGTTCCGCGAATGTGTTGCCGAACGGTAGGTGGACGTTTGCGTCCCGGACGGGATGTACTCGGATTCCGACTCCTCTTCGGGGCCCAACCCCCTCACTTTCCGAATGGGCGACTTGTCCCCCAGGACCCTCATCCGTGAATCCCTTAGTCGGGCGCTCATCCTGATCGGAGACCTCTGTCTCTCTGCCTCTCGATCATTGATCCGATGTCGACAATCGGTGTAGACCTTCTTCGGGACATGTGGCTGATCCCTGGGTGGCGGGACCACCAATTGTTTGGAAGGAGCGGGCGTTGCCGTCGCTGCCTTATCGCGTTTCTTCCTCCCGTGAAGGGTCTGCAGGCTTTCGGAAGAGTGAGTTATCTGGATGTTCTGCGTGTGCTGCTGGTTGAGCAGCTGCTGGGTTTCGTCCACCTTGGACGAAAGAAAGTTGTTGTGTTCCTGAAGCCTCGCCATGTCCTTCCGTAAGGTTGCGATTTGGGCTGCCAGCTCGGCTTCGGCGGTTGTTTGGGTAGCGGGGGCATTTTCGAAGGGAGTGCCTGGAGGTAGCGCTGGGCTAGCTCCGCTCTGCCTTCCGAACGGTCCTCCCTCTTCCGTTAAGAACGTAGGTATTGAAGTGGTCCCCATGTGTTTAGGAGATAGTGGGTTGATAATTTTTCGGTTTCCCACAGACGGCGCCAAACTGTTGATGCGAAAAAGTGGTTCAGCACGTGATTCGTCAACTTAGTTAAATTATCCCTTCGGCAGGTGACTGCCTTCGGTAAGCGTTCTACTTCAGAAGAATAAGTACCTACAAAAGGATACGTTCGGTAAATCCTTGGGTACCGGTGTGGTACCGGCCGAAGGCTCTCCGATGCTTAAGTAAGTACGGATTTAGTAAAGTTTAACTGATAGATCACACGATAGCGTACCGTTAGTTCTCCTTCTTTCCTTTTGGGGATATGGGTCTCCTTTTATAGGCCTTGGGAGGTGTGCACTGTGCTCATATTTCCGATGTGGGACTCTGGGCATGGATTGTGAGCATGGCACGTGTCTGATAGTGAAAGAGGCCAAGATAGATGGCTTCGGTAGGGAGCATGCCGAAGGGGTCCGTTGATCAGTATCGATCCCCTCCACGTGTTCGGTGGTAATAGGCCGTTTATTTCGGTATAAACAAATCTCCTATTAAAAAATATATGTGAATTAAAACATTGAATCTAAACTTAATTCCTAATTAACATCATATATTTATAAGGGGCTTATATCTCAAATGATCAAGAGCAACTACTATTGCATCTGACATTCTTGGTTCCCATTTCTTTCTCTTGTAATATCGCTTGTTTTTTAAAAAATAAAAATAAATAAAAAATTCATATACTCCACTTCAAGCTCCTCTAGAACCTACAATAATTTGAGTCTTTCTCATAATCTTACATGCATGCATTTCTTTGTACTCAAGTCACGGGCTCGAAGCTCGAGAACATCACAAGTGCATTGCAAGTTTCTTTGAGGGTAATTTAGCACTGGTACTAAATTATACACCCTGAACTATTACGCTAGTTGAAATCTACACCCTGAATTAATTTTTCAGCCAATTTAGTACTGGTATTAAATTTTATCTCCAATTTACCCCCCATCATTAGTGTTTGGCAATTTCCATCCAAATCTCTATTTAAAAAACCACATGAATGGCACATGCCAACCCTGCAACCCAAATCTCTTGATCCCTCTCTCTTCTTCTTCATCTCTCTTCTCTCATTGTAAATAGCCAGAAGTTTGAAAAATTTTAAAAAAAAACCAAAACCAAGCCAAAGAAATCAACAATGAAAACAAATCTACAACCCATATATGCATCAAAGCTATGGACACAAACCCTCATCAAAGTTTTTTTTTCCCCATATCTGCAATCCTGTCACTGATGAGGAATCAAATCTGCAATAATTGGTCTTCCCCCATTGATTCCCTTTTCAAACATTCTCTTTCTTCTCTTATGACTGTTCCACATCCCTCCCCCACCCCCTACACACCCAATGACAACCCCACATAAAAGCCCACCAGACCACCACCTCTCTCTCTCTCTCTCTCTCTCTCTCTCTCTCTCTCTCTCTCTCTCTCTCTCTCTCTCTCTCTCTAAAAAATACCCTAATTTGAAAACAAAATTCTACTAATTCATAAAACTAGCATATTCTTGCATACATCAGAATTGAGGTTTTCCACTTCATCCACTTTCTCAACCTTCATAGCTAGTGAATTTGCACCAACATCCACAGCATTAAACCTTTCTCAGAGGCAAATCGGATTTAGAAGCAGGAGATGCATCGGACCCATCAACGGGTTTCACCGTAAAATCAGCACTGTTTGATTATTTATCATCCTTGTCGACCTCAGAAGGCCCAGCTTCGCAATCCGCAACAACATTCTCCGATGCTTCGAATTTAATCATGGGGTATACCAAAGTCCTGCCATAACACAACCACATCCCATATTCAGACCAGGGGAGCTTATGGCGAGGTGATGAATTTGGGGCTGTGTAGTGAGGATAAGGGATGCCAGTATTGACAGGACCCGACCTAAATTCTACTTTGGAATTCGAGCCGAATTCTGTGAGTGTCCGACACCTGGTTAAAGCCGGGCACAAAGACCAAACTGCCATTCTAATTAAAAATTCACTTTTAAAATAAGATTATCTTCTACCGAAAATTCGACAGAGTGTCTCCTGTAATTCACTCATTTCCCAAAATTTCTACCCATCAACAAAAATTTAAAATTTCTCAAGCGTTCAGCATCTATCAATTTATATCCAAGAAATCAAGCATCACAACATTATGGCCTCAGGCCTCAATGAAACGAATAAATCATTCTTACTAACCACATTAAATTCAACTTCTTAAACCATCACTAGAACAATGCTAGATTTCATAATAACTTAGCTGGACTACCTTAATTATGTGCTCTCGTGGTTGCACCTTGTAACTATAGGCTGCCTACGTACTCTTACTGAGGGATCAAGCCACACGTAGTTCTCGTTTTTCATCTCAACTTCTTGTTCCAAGCTTCCTGGCATTTCTCACATGGCAATATATAATCAAACAAGGAAATAAAAACATTTATATCAAGTAAGCATGCTTGGAAAGCCATAACCATCAATTCCTCGTGACACCAATGGTGACACGTTTTGACATGTAATCCTCGTTGGACTCAGGAGACATATGGTCAACCTGGTCCGCAATCCTCGCTCCCACGGTCCGAATAACTCTAAGACTCATGGGGCAAAATATGCTAGAAAAACTTAAGATATTTAATACTATATAAAATAATAAAGGATAAAGATAAATAAACATGCTAAAATAAAATAAAATGAAATAAAATAAGTTAAAGATTTATAAGCTAAGAACACTCTTGTAAAGAACTCAAGTAAAGTTCATAAATAAATATATATATCCATCTATCGCTTATAAAACAAATGTGACGCTTAAGAAAATAATGGTAACTGTATAAAATCCTCAATTTAGTTTAAAAGCATCTCAGAACTTAAATTCTCTCCACCTAGACGTACCCCTATTTCTAATCCGTCAATTCCTTTAATACCGTCAATTCCATATATGCCATCAATTCCATATATCCGTCAATTCCAATAATAATCCGTAAATTTCAATGTTAGTCCGTCAATTCCATCCTCGCAAGTCTCAGAACCATAAAGTTTACCGAGCCGCATTTCTCGCAGGTCTCAGAGATAACACTTCAATCTGAGCCGCAATCCTCGCAGGTCTCAGAGATAAACACTTCAATCTGAGCCGCAATCCTTGCACCGCACGATTCAGGCATCCCCGAAACTCATGGGGCATCATCAAAATAACAAACTGTCTCAAGGCAACTGGGGGGGTACCCTGGCAGTGGGTTTGAAAACTATAACTCGCCATTTATATAAACTTTAAATAGATTGATTCTCAACTAAACTTAAAATATATATATATATATATCATAATCTGATAAAAGCCAAAAGCCAAGATTCATCCTTTTCAACTACTGAATATATATATATATATATATACAGTCCCCTTCTATTGAGGGATCCCTCAAATAAAATTATTTGAGGGACGCCCTTTAGGGTACCCTATAATTTTTTTCCCAATGATCCAAACCATCTATTTTTTAGGTCTTCATTCATAGATCATCCTTACAAAAAATTAGACAAATCGGAAACCGTTTCGATATCCAATTGTGTCTTACAAAATCAATGAACACGGTACTTCAAGAAAATGCTAAAATTTCAATAACTTAATTGAGTGGTCAAATGATATCGGATTCAAGTGATTTTTTGTAGGGATGATCTTTGAATGAGTATCTACAAAATAGACGGTTTGGATTAGTGAAATACAATCCGGAGTGGGGCCTACAGGGGTGTCCCTCAAATAAGCTTATTTGAGGGATCCCTCAATAGAAGCTCTCTGTATATGTATATATATATATACACACACACTAAATACTTGGCTAGCTTGTTAACTATCTCGATCTCTGCTTAGCATACCATTCCAATATTATATTTATACTCCTACCACACAATTAACCATGAACATATATAAACAGGTGATAAATAAACAGATAATTAAATACTCATCTCGAAATCACATAAAATCATGAAATTAAAACTACAACTAAACCAAGTGAACACTCGCACGCACATGAGCTTTCTAAAGGCGCAAACATATCACATGGAGCTCATCCTCATTATTTAATCCAAAATCCTGGCCCTGGGCTCCTAGAAGTGCGTGCATTGTATTTGAAGTCATTCTCAAGCCTATGTAAACCTTTCCAATGATTAGAACGGTCTAGGAGTGCATCGGGACTCAAAAAGCGATAAGTCCTAAAAAGTCAACCCGAGACCCCGTGGGGTCCACTACCTCAAAATTCCGATCCAAGAGTTCCTAAAGGTCATCACATGCCTAGGACATATGTCTCGATAGTTTGGTCTCAACTGGACGGTCAGATTGATCACGATTGCGCGATCGGACGGTTACTATCAACCTAACCCTAGGGTTGGCATTTTGGAATATCCGGGTCTCCATTTTTCGATCTGTCGAGTCCTATACGATTCTGGAATTGTCTAGATCAACATGTATAAAATTGACTACAATCCAACGGTTCAAACGTATTGAACCTGAAAAACACACAATATGCGAAATCCGTTCAGGGTCCAAACGTTGTCCAAATTAATATCCATGAATTCCTACGCGCTCCTGAGGACCAAAAGATCATTTTAGGTTCTGAAAGCGACTTCACTACGCTAGCCACGCGCCGCCGCACGCACCGGCAGCGTGGGTGGCTTGATCAAATTCCGCCAGCAGGAAATCTTCAAAACTGAAAACCCAGCTTCCTATCTTAGGTAAAACATCCTATTTGGAATCACTTTTTGTTTTGGACCTACCTCAAAAAGTGGCCGGAAGTGGCCGGAATCGAAGGCCGAAACTGGCCAAAACTTCAATCGCTTAATCAACCAATTAAACGCAGAAATTTCTAAAAATAACACCACCAGCAGTTAGAACACGTTGAAAGGATAGAAAATCATACCAAATTCGAAAGATTTGGTGGCCGGAGGCGTCCGAACGAGCTCCCGAAAGTTTACTAAAAACCTATCCAATACCGCCTGTTCCGTGGCTGATTCCGGGGGCCACGCCGGCGGATCAATTGAGAAGTTGAAGGAGAGAAGTTGGCTGGTCGTGAAGCTTCTAAGGGGACGGAAAAAATCTGGGTTTTAAAACTGAACTTTGAAATATTTACGGTTGTGCCACTGAACTTCTTTAAATCTTAACTTCTTCGTTACAACTCCGATTTGAGCCCACTACGTGTCTACGAACTCGTTTCGATGTGCTCTACACAACAGTAGAATCAGGATTTCCAAATTCCTTCCCAAACTTAAAATGACTTTTTTACCCCTTATAATATTAAATAATATTTTAATTTCTCAAAAACCTTAATTAATTCAAATCATTTTATTTTAATGTTTGTTTCAATTTAATTCCTCTTTTAAATTTATTCTCTCTTACTTTAAATATTTTAACACTTTTTCGGGTTGGGATGTAACAATTCCACCAAAGTCTCCCCAGTCAACAAGTCAACATGTAAACCTATTAAAATATTCCAGGGCAACATTGTCTTTTTCTTTAATAATTTAATATTTAATTATTAGCTTAGGATCGGGTCGTTACAAGTATAGCCAGGCGGCTATACCTTTTAAATATATTATATTACATTTTCCTTATTTTTCTTAATACAATACCTTGTAAAATGTCAAATTTACCCTTATATTTTACGGACATTTGGATGGAATTGTAAAAAAGCTAACGACAATGGTGAAATTGGCGAATAAATTTAATACAATGGCTAAATTGGCTAAAAATTAATTCATGGTAGAGAATTCAACAAGCGTGATAGTTCATGGGGGTATTCAGCAGTTTAACCTTTCTTTAATAGTGTCCATCAACTTTAATTATGTTTCACCCTTTGTAATTGAAGAATGGTAGCAACTTTTTCTCTAACATTCTCTTCTAAACTTTCTCCCTTCTCCTCAACACAAATTCTTTTTGAAAAAGCTCCCTCAAAGTAATTATAAAGTTAGGCATGCATGTAAAGCTTTTGAAGTGTAGCAGCAAAGCCAGACATGCTTTGTGTCGATTATTTTTACCAAAGTTGCAAAAGCGCTAGCAACAAAAAATCTACATATGTACCCCCAAGAGAGCTCTATTTGCCAAACTTTACGTGGGTTTTCATATTTTTAGCCAATTAATTAGTGGCTTAAATTATTTCTCTGGTAGGTAGACACCATAACTAAATTCTTTATTTCATTAAATTTTTTGTCTATTTAAGGGGTAAAATAATCAATTCGGATCCACATTAGAGAAGAAGAAACTGATAGAATTTGACAAAATGACGAAATTGGAATGCGTGCAAGTTGGAGGACGGCATGAACAAAAAAATGAGTGGAAGGACAGCAGAAACTAAAAAATGAATTGGAAGATCTGAAAAAAAAAATTCGGGTATTAATTTAGGCACCATTATAGCTAAACACATAATAAGAACAGATAAAGAGAGGATGAATGGAGTGAAAACGAAATCATTGAAAGTAAAAATGAATCCTAACTAATAAAAGTAGGAACCCCATAGAAAGAGTTCACATTCAATTATCATATTATTATCATTGTGATCTCAATGAATAATTGACGCACAAATGAATGGTTACTATAGGATACTAAACTATAATTAACCTTAAAAAAAATTGTTAATTAAACTTTTTATTATTATTAAAATACACTTGTTTGATTTAATTGATGTGTCATATGATATGGACCTGTCACATCATGTGGTATAGAAATGTGATATGTGTAGTATTACTCTTTTATCAATTAATAATTTTTTCTATATAAAAATACAATAATTAGTCGTTGTTCACTATACTTAAAAGTGGTTAGTAAATTGGTGAAAACATCGTGCAGTATATGGGTGTATTGGTAAAACACTTGAATTATGTTTGTTTTTGTTCACCCAAATTCGATCCCGTCTTTAGATATATTAAAGTAATTTACATAACAATCACTAGTATAAAAGAATACTTAATATCTTTATATATAATACCCATTATCATTCTAGGAATAATGAAAACGAGAGAACCCAGCTATACAGAGGATGGTTAGTTAGGGGGCAGGGAGTTCGTGACGGAGAGATAAATATATGATAATCAATTAAAGAGGACCAGACGTTTGATTGTTAAATACAGTTAAGTCCACGATATTGGAGTTTTTGTTTGAAATTAGAGAAAAGAACCGTACCACTTCATCATATTAACAAAGAACAAGAAAAAGAAAGGAACACTACTTTATTCGGTGAGTGCTTAGAAAATAGATCATTTTCATTTTGAAAAAAGGGGAAAATTACGTTGTTCGGTGAGTGCTTAGAAAAAATTAATTAATTTAAGGGTGTAACAAAAATGAAAAGTACCAAATACTAGAATTTGAAGGAAGTCGAAGTCGAAATTCTTCACCTCAACATCAATTCGCAACGAGGAAGTAACCCAAATTGCTAATAGACCCATGCAAAGTTCCTTACCAAATTGCTATTAATGTAAAATGTCACAGACTGTCTAACTTAAAACAAGTAATTAGGTAATTAAATGAGTGGAAAACAGAAACAAATACAATGATCTGTGATTGATAGTAACATTTCCAAGCTTTCAAAATTTATAAAATAAATAAAAAGGGCTTCTGATTTTGTTGCATAGCAGTACACTAGAGTTGAACATTCGAAAACACTACATTCTTAACAGTATGATCATATGTTACATAAATATGAAGTTAATGTTATAAATCTAGTAAGAAAATAGAGAGAGAATTGGGATAGAGAGAAATTGGAGAAAATTGATTTCTCATTCATTGAGAGTTTGTTCTTCACATTATTTCTGTGTGTTTTCTCAATCTCATTGTGTATTTACAAGTATGGGAGGGAGCCTTATTTATAGGCATTTTGGGGGCATTTTGGGGACTCCACTTTTACAACACTCCCCCTTGGAGACCACAAATGATACGGAATATGTCTCGTTAAAAACCTTGCCAGTAAAAACCCAGTGGGACAAAAACTGGTCAAAGGGAAAAAAAGTACATAATCATGTGTAACATAAAATTCTATGTATATTGACGCGCGTGCGACACTGCCTCGTTAAAACCTTGCCAGGAAAAACCCAGTGGGATAAAAACCTGGACGAAGGAAAAAGAGTACAGTGTTTGAAGATCTTTATTGATAGCGCGCTCCCCCTGATGCTTGGTAAAAATATCTTTAAGTCATACTGTTAATCAGCTTTCTGAATATCGTAGTTGACACTGCTTCTGTGAGTCAATCTTGAGCGATACTGCCTCGTTAAAACCTTACCAGGAAAAATTCAGTGGGATAAAAACCTGGATGAAGGAAAAAGAGTACAGTGTATGAAGGTCTTTATTAAAACCATGCTCCCCCTGATGAATATCTCCCCCTGAAAAATTTAGGACTAGCTTTTGTCCAGTAAGCGACCATGAAAATTTTCGTAGTATACCCTAAACCCTTGAGCGACACTGCCTCGTTAAAACCTTACCAGGAAAAACCCAATGGGATAAAAAACCTGGATGAAGGAAAAAGAGTACAGTGTGGAGCTGAGCTATATCTGGTCTAGTATACTTCCGGAAAAACATTTAAGGACCAATGGATAAGACTCATAAAAATGCTTCAATACTTTCTTAGTATAAGGAAGAATCTTGTTGGCATAATGCTCGATCGAGACAAATATTTCATGAATTCTGCGGAAGCTTTAATGTGTTGCAATCACATTATAATCAATGTACTCACTGAGGTAATTTATGCATATTAATATTGAGTACAAATTTTGTGCTTCAAGCACATGTCCTTTAGGGACTTGCTTTATGCAATTGTCAATCCTCTCAACGGATTTTGTCTAAAAGGGATTAAACTTTATGACACATTATATAGCTTTTACTCAGCTATTTATACATCTTTAGGAAATCGCTTCTGGCGATATGCTCTGTGCATTTAATAACCCTTAAAGATAATATGTTGGTCTCCGTAATTGTGTAATAAAGGGGGGGCACAATTTAATCTGTAAATATGGAGAAAACCCAACATTCCTTGTTTCTGCTAGAAACAGTGTGTCATACAAAGTAGGTATATTCCCTTTTATTCCGAACACCCAAGTATAAATTTCAGTATTAACATATTTTGGGGTTCGTACTGTGGGTTTGTTCTTTCACGTTCATTCTCATCTATAATGGAATTACCTCCTTCCATTTTGGCCAATGATATTGTCGACATTTAATAATTGAACGTGGTTCCAATCAACACAGCCCATTGATGATTTGAGTAGCTACTCCAAAACCAAAAATTGTCATTCATCAATTCATAATCTCACAATTCTCATGTGCATGCGCATGCATCAATTATAAGCATTTCTTTTGCTTTTGGGTACCCAAGCCACTTCATGGGGCTTTTATTTTACATAGGGCGTGGAAAATCTCCATTTAGGGAGTTGGAACATTTAGAACCCATATATCTGTCATGCTGCAGGCATGCCACATATACATACATGTCAATTAATTTCTGGGACTTTAACCCATATCATGGGACTTTAACCCATATAATTTGCTTGTATAATATCAATATTGACATGTCAAAGGATTGTCCTTTCGGAACTTCAATCCATATCATTTGCTACGCAACAGGCGTGCACCCATATATCTGTCATGCTGCAGGCATGCCACAGATTAATACATACATGTCAATTAATTTCTGGGACTTTAACCCATATTATGGGACTTTAACCCATATAATTTGCTACGCATTAGGCGTGCATAATATCAATATTGACATGTCAAAGGATTGTCCTTTCGGGACTTCAATCCACATCATTTGCTACGCAACAGGCGTGCATCATATTGATCACTGCTATACCCATATTCTGTTCTTATGGGACTTTAATCTGTGCAGTGTATTATCAATGTATCCAACTTACAATCTGTAAAATTTGCATTAATAATTCATGGATACATATATCTGTTATTCTTTTGGAACAGACTTATCTCCCCATTTGGTTACCTTTCAAGATAAAATATCAAATAAGTATATAAGCATAAAATAACACAAGTATTGCTTACGTCCTTAGGTGGGAGAAACTTTTCTCAAGTATCATTCAAGCTTGTATCGGCCCAGTAAATGTAGCGCTTGATGATCTAGTTATATCCTGCAATAGTAAAATCACAACTCTTTTCTCTGTCAAAAACAAATAATCCTCAGAGAGTTACAGAAAGAGAAAAAATGCAAAAAGAGAAGGTAAGCAATCAGGAAAGGAAGCTGGTGGGAGCAGACAATAAGCTCTCATATCTCCTAGTCTAGAAGGACTTCCGGAGATTAGAGCATAAGATCGCCTTCACAGTTTCCTGATGTAGCGGAAACGTGATCAGGGATAGTCTCGCTTCCTGAATGGATGATCAGAGATAGTCTTGCTTCTCGGGCATATTAAGTGCTCACTGATAAGAAAAATAAGTAGATATCGCATCACTAGGTATGGAGAAAACTGGATGTCTTCTGCAAAGAAAATTTCGTTAGTAACACATTTATACACAAATACAATGAATAGGTAGAACCGGTGAATTTCAAATTAACCATAAGAAAATTGCGAGATTCTCGGGGTACTTTTGAAAAAGTAGCTCCGTAAAATCCGTAAAGCAAGATCGGCTTTTGATGAAAATAAAACTTTGAAAACGCCGAAAGTGCTGACAAACATTTAATGGAGGCCACGTGAAGTTTTGGAATCTGGGAAAGAAAAAGATAATATGGGGATCTGAGATAATATTGGGATTCTGGAAACTGTAGCCATATTTCCTCCTATAGATATGGCCTTTGCAAAACTTGATTGGAGCAACTGCATTTCAACTTGCTCCTTTCCTGTTATAATAATTGCGCACATTCTTAAAATTTGCACCTGTGGTTTTTACGTCTTTTCAAAATGACGGTTTGGAACCTTGTGCCTTATAGGTTCAAATAACCACATCGACTCTCCCAAATTTCATATTTCAACGTATGGGAGCCCGGAACTTTTGGCCTGGGCTAAACACAAACTCAGAATTTATTTGCCCTTTTCAAAATGGACATGAAATATGAATTGAGTAAAAGCCACGCTAATATCTCATATATTTGGGTTCATGAGCTTCCGGCCCAGATATAACAAAATATGTGGGGAGCCTCAATTCATCATTCTCTTATGCCAAAGAGATATGTGGCGTACCACAATTTGTAATAATACCTCAAGGGTTGTCCATTTAATTGTTGGAACTTCAGGTTCTCAACACTGTTAGATTTTGAACTTCTGGCCAAAATCACATATTCTCACGGTATGGACATTCAATCCCCTTAGATTTTGAACTTCGGGCCAAAATCATATATTCTCATGGTATGGACATTTTTACAATTTTCTGTACATATTTCTGGACTTCAAGCCCTTACATAATTGTCCATATTTTGAGGAACTTCTGGCATCTCATTTAATTGTTCATCCATGAGTTTAAGGAACTGCAGGTTCCAGTACATTTGCCAGTACAGTTATCATCCATGTGTACGGCATTATGAACCAATACGGTACTGTTACATCATTAATGAACCCCAGCTCCTTATTTACATGTCAGGGATCAAGGACCCTCAAGTCCGATCACATGTTTACAAATATAGTACCGGAGAGACTGCCAGCTCTCATATTAACATCATCATCAAGGATCTTCAAGTCCTGATGTAATTGTATGATGAGGATCAAGGAACTTCTGGTCCTCATCTATATACTGTAAAAAACTCATCATACAGCACATTTAGTCCATAAAATAAATTGCTAGTAAATAAATTACTGGTATGGACGATAAACCCGCACCATACATTTAAATAAAAGTAAAGGTGTGGACGATAAACCCGCACCACCCTTTTAAATAAATGTAAATGTGCGGTAAAATAAATTCATAAATTAAATTGCTTGCTGTATGAACGTTAATCCCGCACCATACTTTAAATAAAATTAAATGTGCGGTAAAGTAAATTGTGCCTGTATGGGCACTAATTCTGCTCCATACTTTTAAATGAAAGTAAAGGCGTGGACGATAAACCCGCACCACCCTTTTAAATAAATGTAAATGTGCGGTAAATTAAATGCATAAATTAAATTGCTTGCTGTATGGACGTTAATCCCGCACCATACTTTAAATAAAATTAAATGTGGGGTTAAAAACCACCACTGAACAAGATAAGGAAAGTGTTAGTATTAGTAACGGTCTCCCACTGATAATATGTTTAGTATTACCAATGGTCCATTTTTGTTAATGGTTAGTAATAGAAAAGCATATAAATATAATATGAAATAATAGAGAAGATAAGGGAGCAGAGACCTTATCGCTTACTTTAGGGTCAGTGCCCTTGGCTGAGTGATCTTTTTTTTTTTTTTTTTTTTAATTTTAAAAATATATTTATTTATTATTCTTTCTTTCGGTGGGTTTGCTTTTCTTATTGAAAGATGCTTCAGCACTTTAGCATTTTTTTTTTTTTTCGGTGGGTTTGCTTTTCTTTATCGGTGGGTGCTGCTCATCATTGTGGCCGTCATCAGGGGTCTGTCAAAGTTGCCTCTGCATTTACACTGTTTTATTCTCTGTCCTTGCCGACTGGAGAAAACCTCATCATCATCCGCTGATCCAAAACATGTGAAGGCTGGTGTGTGGTATAACTCGCAACCTTTTCAATATCCAGAACATCAAGCTTGTCGAACAAGGCCAAAACCTGCACAGCACTTAAGGTATATAGTACATGTGGGTCATGCCCAATGTTACCACCAAACCCACCTGAGTCATCTTGACGTGCAGCTTCCCAAGAAGATCAAGAGCAGTCAAACCCCAATATGCCCCATTCATTCTTATATGCTCCATCACCACGGACTCAAAAGAATCCTTCTTCTTTTCGACTAATACAATGAACTGAACATGTTTCTGACTTGCCAGCTCCCCCATCGCACTTTACTGGGTTCTCAAGATTTTCTTTTGCTGGTTCACAATACGATCTTGACGGTCAAGGCCTTCTCGAGGAACTTCCATGTGATGGGCACGTGATTGGCCCAGCAGATGTGAGAGACGAGGAGGTGCGCGAGCTCGACGGAGGGCAAGGCCACGCCGGCCGAGTTGAGGCTGTTGCTGTGCTGAACCGCCCAGAGGAGCGGGTCGCTGTTCTTGTCCTAAGCGGACTTGGTGAGCTGGAGCACCGTGTCCCATAGATGGCTCGGTTGCTGTACGGACAGGATTTATGTTGTTTCTGGGTTTTCAAGAAAAGCTCTGCTGCGGTGTGGATGAGAGAGCAGAGGAAGGTGAGATGGGTTGGGTCTCTGAATTTAGAGATAGAGAAATCATGCTGATAATGTGTTATAAATCTAGTAAGAAAATGGAGAGAGAATTGGGATAGAGAGAAATTGGAGAAAACTGATTTCTCATTCATTGAGAGTTTGTTCTTCACATTATTTCTGTGTGTTTTCTCAATCTCATTGTGTATTTACAAGTATGGGAGGGAGCCTTATTTATAGGCATTTTGGGGGCATTTTGGGGACTCCACTTTTACAACAGTTAAAAAAAATTATAAAAAAAAAAAAAGGAAAGAGAAAGTGGGGTGTTGGGGTAGAGTGGAGCAATAGGCTAAGTTGGACTTAGTTGCTGGTTCTTGGGCTGTTGGGCTTCGTGCTTCAAATGTTGGTGAGCTCACGCTTGCACCCAAAATCCATCTTTGGACACCCATGCTAAAATTTGAATAAATTTATAGTTTTCTCTGGACATCAATAGAAGGATATTACCAAAATATTCCAACTACAATCGCTTCGGATCGGCACACAAAATTTGAGCAGCCTGTGACTTCTGTCTTGATTTTGTGATCATTTGAGTTGGTGGCTTGTGTTGGATTTACCCCCATCAGTCACTGGAATATCTAAAGAATCAACAGGTTAGTAAGAGTCCAATATCAGAATTTGACAAACTAAAATACAATATATAATGAATGTTTTCATTACTAATATAAAATGAGTTTTTTTATTTAAATTCTACAATTCTCTTTGTTCAACCTATATTCTAAGTTCATCCCGACTTCTAATTCAAATTTTCGCAATTTCTAAGAAAACTCCACTATCTTTCCAAACTAACCACTCACAGTAGAAATTTTTTTTTAAACAAATAAATAAATAAATATAAATAATAATAAAAAACTCATCAACTCCACACGCCGCTATCTTACCCCTCACCACTCTAAGTTCACATCAACCTCACGTTACTTAAAGAGATAAAAAAAATTAAAAAATTAAAAAACTATTGTCAAATGTGTAACAACATTATTTTATTATTATTATTATGTTTTTAATTTTAAGAATGAACTAGGAGATTTTGATAGAGAAATGTTGACAGTTAAATTGATATGTAAGTTACCATCATTAAACACTAGCCCCTTGACACATGCTCATGCATGTGCCAATTGGTTTTTTTTTTTCTTTTTTATTTTATTTTTAGAATTAATAAAAGATAATAGGGTAGTTATGTTCCATAAAAGTAGGACCTATTATCTTATTTTGTTTTTAATTTTAATTTTTTTAATATTAAAAAATGTGAATTTACCATATTATCCTCATTTAATTAATAATTTCAATTCTTAATGTTTGAATTAACAAAGGGCATTTTCTGGTATTTTGAATGTTTCACCATTCTCTGCCTTTTGCTTTATATATATATAGATAGATGAAGAGTGGGGGTATGTAGGATGTGTGTATACTAAGGTTAGTAATAAGTTGGATGACCTTTTTTGTCTTTTTACACAATAAAACTTAAGAGCTTAATAATTTAAGTATTAGGATGAATAAAGAAAGGTGTAGGGTTTAAATAGAAAAACTCTATAAAATTCCACACCTGCTAAGCTTTGTAGGTCCTTAAAAATTGTTGTTAATCATAGTGAACCAATGATTTGTCTCTTTGATCGGGCCTGAATTTCACATACGTAAAAGTTGGTCTATAATTGCAGACCTAAAAAGGAAACAAATTTGTGCACTTGTTTTTCTTAAGATTTAAATATACATAGTGGAATTTATTACCTGTAGAAATTGGAGTGCTTTTGAATACCTACACAACACGAGCAAACAACAACTTTACTCACTCTTTCAATAAAGAATCAATCCTATAAAACTGTTAGAGAGGGAGAGGATATAGAATTAACTAATAATTTGAAAGGAAAAAAAAAAGTAGTTCTCATGAATTACTATACCCTAATATAATATCTGTGCATTATCTCCAAAAAAAAAAAAAAAAAAAAGCAACTGGTGGAAAGGGCCAAGGGGACTCAAGTACCTGGACTCTGTTTGCTCCCATTACAAAAAATGTTCCTTCAGGTAAGGCAAAGCCACCCACCTCCAAATTATGCCCAAATAACAACAGACCCTGCAGAAGCAACATCATAGACAAGGAGTAAACTCATGAGAAAAAAGAACAACAGAGGCTAGGGAGTTGCTTGTACTAATTATAATTAGAACGATATAATAATATTAATTCCACACCTGTAGGCTGTAGGCTGTAGGCTGTAGGCTGTAGGGAATGGACACCTTTTCTTCAATGGTGATGATGTGTAGCATATATAGCTTCAATCAACTCTCCACACCAACACCAGTCTCAAGGAAAAACGCAACTGACTTGAGTTGAATGCCAAAGGAAAAGAAAATGTGATATTATATATATGGAAGAAAAGAGTTTTATTCTTTTTAGAGAAAGAAAAAAGAATGACACCTTTAGAAGCAGAGTCACTGACTTGAGTTTAATCATTTTCTCGACCACAATTCGCCCACTTTCAACTATTTCTCATTTCAAGATGATACTTTCTCAGACTATATTGAATTTGGCAGCTGCCACCGTACCCAGTCAACTAGAGATTTAAACATAAATATTAGAAATCATTATGTCGTAACGGGGAAAGAATTAGGATCATTATGTCATAACATTCACTGTATGTTATGAAAAAAAGAAGAAAAAAGAAACATAACAAATAATTAAGTTAAATGTACAGTTGATTTAAGAGCCAAAAACAATAAAAGGAAAAGGAAAAACATACCATATATTTGTGGAATATGAGAAATCTTGGGCCACTCTGAGCCGCTCTCCTTGTTGCATCTCTCTTTTAGAAGGGGACAATCCAAAATGAATATGCGTTTTAATTTGGTGAGACATTGCATAGCTTCTAGTGTAGGTAGATACATCATATTCTTGCAAAGATGTATATACAGGTACTCAAGAGATGTAAGGTTTCTCAACCACTCTGGAAGAGCCTCCATTCCGTCAAAGCATTGCACTTCAAGACATGTTAGAGAAGTCAAGTGTTGAATTTGCTCGGGCAGAGACTTGAGCTTAGGCCAACCCCATAACTTCAATGTTTCAAGTTGTGATGTAACCTGAAAAGCAGGGAATGAATCAAGCTCCTTCCAAAAGCCACCGATTTCCAATGTCTTCAAGTGGGTGAGGCAGGATGTTATTGCTAACCCATTGGGTAGACTTTTCAATCCATCGCAAGAAAATATCCCCAATTCATGGAGGTTTGTGAGGTTGTCTAAACTTGTAATAGATTCTACATTCGGCAACTTGCTTATTATCAACACCTCAAGAGAAGAACATGATTCTAGCCCTATTGGCAGACTTGTCAATCCATGGGAATCTTTAATTCTCAATTCACGAAGGCATGTGAAGCCGAGTAAACTTGGAACAAACTTTGGTCTCCTGTTGCAACGAAATATAGACAACTTCCGGAGGGATGGGAGGCTGTGAATCAAAGCGGATGTTAGCATATCACAATTTGATATTGCCAACTCCTGAAGAGAGGTATAATAATCTAACCCACTCGGTAGACTTGACAACTCCTGACAGCCTGTAATCTTTAATTCACAGAGGGATGAGAGGGGCTGTGTAACTGGAATCAACTCTAGACTACCGCAATCTTCCACAATCAGGTTCTTAAGAGATGTTGTGAGTAGCCCATCAGGAAAATAAGCAAGAATAGGACACTTGGAAATACGCACTGACTCAAGAAGTGCGCAAGAGCCAACTACATCAAGAGCAATACAAGTTAGCTCCTGACAATCTTTTATCTCCAAGTATGCAAGATTCTTGTTGTTTTTAAGCATCCCTTCTGGCAGAGAAACAAGTCCGCTTATGTTCCTTATTGCGAGCGAAGTAAGAGTGGTCAGCTTATTGCTTATGTTTGCTATTGGCATGCCGCTACCCATGGAATCTATCTCCAACGTCTTGAGAGATGGGAAATGGCTAGGAGCACTTCTCAATTTATCACAATTCCTCAAAACCAGCTCCTCGAGACAAGGAAAGACCACGATCCCACTTTCTGGCCATTCAGTTAGGTTCCTAGCATTGTAAATCTTTAACCTTTTCAATACAGGAAACGAACTACTCATGATCCATGATGGACATTTATCACCCATGAAGTTGAAAAATTGTAAAAATTCCAGTTTACTAGGGTGTGGTTGAAGGCCTTCTAGTACCTCTTCATCATTGGTGATGCTTGACCTATCCTCTGCCCACTGAAACTTTAACTTGCTTATGTTTGTCTTCTTCACTAATTTTGCTTTCTTGGCTTCTTCTCCATCTCTCACGTGCTCTAGATTATAGATAGTTAATCTGCCTTTTAACAAGTTTAAGCCAGCCAGCTCCTCTATTCCACGACCTGTCTCCTTACCCACGATGAAATATTTTAATGTTCGGAGATTAGTCAATCGCCCTATCCTTGCTGGAAATTTCATACCATACGGATAAAAATAAATATGTCTCAAGTTTATCAAATTTTGCAGTTCTTTTGGAAACTCTTCAAGCTCGACCTCTTTCATTCTTAATGTTTGTAGATTATAAAGCTTTCCAATGGATTTGGGGAGTGCTTTGATCTTTGTATAGGAAACATCCAGATACCTCAAGTGTTTCAACTTTCCAATTGCAATTGGCAACTCCTTCATATAAGTTTGATATAAATTTAAGACACGCAAACCTCTAAAGTTTGGTAAGATATCACCAAGAACTTCAACATTCAAGAAAAGTGAGCGCAATTTATGAGCACCTCTTTCTGGAACTCCATGTAGCACTGAGGTAGGAATATGTGCCATATGTCGAGTCTCATTGGAGTCATTACTCTTCGTTTTTGACACAAGTTCTGCGAGATCATGCACAAGGTCGTGCATTTTGCAACTTGTAATATTACCATACCAATCCTTTTCAACGTCTTGAAAGAAAGAGTTGTTCAATAGAATATTAAAATATTCATTTCCTATATCCTCCATCTCTAGATTACGTCTGTTGGGAGGAGAAGGGTAAAGCAATCCTTGAGCCATCCAAAGTTGGATCAAGTCATCCTTTTCAATTTCGAAATCTTTGACAAACATTGAGCAATATGCAAAACATTGTTTCAAATATGGTGATTTCAATTTATCAAAACTCAACTTCAAAACCGACAAGATTCTTTCTTCTCCTTCTGGTAAATCCCATATTCTACTTTCTAGAATTGACCGACATCCATCAATATCTTGAGAACGCATCATATTTCCCAAAACCTAGTGTACATGAGTTTGAATTTGTATTAAATGATAATAATGAGGTAAATTAACAATAATAACATTATAAAACGGATCCTTAAAATAGTCATCATGCACCCCTCACTTAAAATATTCTCAGCATATGCAATCAGTAATCCTATTAGGTCAGTTTAGTACTTAATTAATATAAAGCTACCATAAAATTTCAATATATTTGTTCCATATACAAAAGAAAAAAAATGATATAGATCTAATACTAATGCATGCATAAATCATGAAATTTCACTTAGAACCCCTGAATTTTAGCATAATTACAGCTAGAGCCACATGTTTCATTTATTGCAATCACACCCCCTAAATCTAATTAGATTAAAGAAAAAACCCCCAACAAAATCAGGCACTACCCCCAACCAAACCCTTCAGCCACAACCCCATCCAAGCCCATCCTCAATCCATCCCCAACTAACCTCCCCGACCAAAAATCCCACCCAACCACCCCGGCGCACCACCAAGCTCTTGTGGGTTAGAGGTTTATAAATGAAGAACAGAAAAGAACAAGAAGAAAAAAGTACTTCAACACATACCTTTGCCACTAATGGTACACCTGCACACTTTTTGGCAATCTCCCTTCCGATTCTCTCTTGATCTTCAGTCAAAACAACACTCGCATCTAGAAACGCTTTATACTTCAATATGCACCAGCATTGATCCTCCGATAATTTTCCCAGAACACATGTAGGAAGTGTTTGTACAATTGATGAAACACTCACATTGCGAGTAGTGACAAGGATTTTGCTTGCTTTAGTGCTTGTAGCATTCAACAAGCAACTCATCAAATCGTCCCATTTGCTACGATCGTCGTTCCAAACATCGTCAAGCACGAGAAGATATGTCTTCCCTTTCAAATCTTCTTGCAGGTTTTCACATATTGTTGCTTTACCCTTTATCCCAGCTTTCTCTGGTTTAAGACATTCCAAGATCTCGCTTAAAATCTTTTTGACTTCAAAAGGAGTAGATACACATACCCATATTTTTTGATCGAAGTGTCTACCTATCTCAGGATCATTATATACAGATTTAGCCAAAGTTGTCTTGCCCAAGCCTCCCATCGCCACAATGGCCATAACAGAAAGACAATTGTCTTGGTTCTTGCCAGAGTTGATCAGGGTTGTAACTATGTCCGACGCAACCTCCTTCCTTCCAACAATGTACTTTTCATCTTGATCAAAGTTTGAGACGGTTTCCCTGTCAAGTCCTCCAATATCATGAGATGTTGCATTGACCAGTGTTGACCTATCAACCAGTCCAATACTAGCTGCCTCATTCTTCAGGTTTGCCAAAGATGCATTGATGTTTTTAATTTTATGTGCCATTTTGCGACGAAATGCAATGGGATTGTGGCGTGAAAAGAAGTTGAGCACCTTGTTCTTGATCTGATTTTGGATCTCCACTTTCCGCCGGAGAAGTTCATATTCATATTCATCCAACACATCATCTGCTTCATGAGCTATGCCTTCCAGATCCTTCACCCACATCTCCACCCTCTCACCCCGAACTTGTAAATGTTGTGCATCTCTGAGCATAGCTTCCAACTTGAATAATGAGTCTCGTAGAGTTGTTAGCTCTCCTTTGAATCCCCAGAGAAGACTGAGTTCTTGCTCTGCAAGTGAAGCCACCCTCGTCAGAATTCCCTCAGCACCAAAAGTAAGAAACTCTGCAGCCATATTTTCTTTCAGTGTTGCTCAAGACAGAGAGCAGAATGCTTAGTTTGGGTTAGAAAAGTAGAGCAAAATTGAGGACGCAATGTATCTTTGAGAAGGTTGTGAGGGATTTGTAGACAAGAAGGTGCGCATATGGCTGGCGTAAAAAGATATAATAATTGAAGAGAGCATCAAGTGCTGTCGGTTGGATTATCGGGGTTGTTTGGAATACTTTTGAAAAAATAATAATGAGAATCGGCACCAAGTCATTCTTTATCCCGCTCCAGTCCAAAACCAAAAAGTCACAAGAAATTAAAAAATTTATAATGGCGACGTGGTGGGGACCTCGGATTTGATGAGACATTAGGCTACTGTTAATTACTTTTCTTGTGTCCGTAGACGCTTTTTGATTAATCGATGACATTGTCGTTGTTGAGAAATAATCAAAGAAAGTTGTTAATAGCTCATCAAATTTGCACGTCATTAGGTTCCATGAGGAGCGCTTGCCCTTAAACGATTATTAAAAGATGCTAAGTGCTTAATAATCTTTTTGAAGCAGTCAAAGTTGGACAAACATTATTTTAACTCTATGTTCAAGAGGGCCTGGGACAATTATTTTGAATTTTGATTCTTGAATAAAATTTTAATGCAAAGTCCTTTATAATGAATACACGTCAACGTAGGAAATAAAGCAATGTTATGTTACAAATTGAAACGAAACAAAATTATAAGACAGTGTTTTAGTTATAAATACAGTGGCATATAGTAAGTATTACGCTACAAAACTATAAGTTATAAGTAGAGAATCCGAATTTTTTCCAACTGAATTATTTGTTAACACGAAAATCGAACTTGGAATCTTTATCCTTTACCTCAATTGGGTCTAATTTAATGCTTATTCAATGGTGAAAACACTTCTTGCTACTATAATAATACTACTACATTTGAGCCAAGACTCAAGTCTTAGGCTATCTTCAGTCATAGGGCTAAATATCGTCTAGGGCTAAATATTTAGCCTCCAAAATATTAATTTTTTAAAGATAGTATAGGGCTAAATTTTTTCATCTCCAGCCATGCAAGGCAATATTTTAGGGTCCTTTATATTTTATTATTTTGAGAAAAACTATGGTACAACACTCATGCATTCCACAACTATGTATTGTTTAATTTAATTAAACTACTATTTAGAGACAATATTCCATGACCAATAATTTTTTTTAATTTTTTTTAAACAACACTTGAAAACATTTAAAAAGGTGACCACATTTATTTATTATTATTTTTTAAAAGGATGAGTTTCAATGGTCTGACCTCCAACGATCATGACTAGTAATTTTTTATAATTTTTTTACAAATTGAAAATATTTGAAAAGGTGATCACATTTTTTTTTAAAAAAAAGTTGGGTTTCAATAGTCTGACTTCCAATGGTCATGACCAATAATTTTTTTAAATAAATGTTTCTTAAACAACACGAATTGAAAACATTTAAAAAGGCTTTTAAAAATATATCGATGAAGTCATCACTTTTATTGTTGGCTGTTGGATATGAATTTGCACGAGATAATTCGTGTTGTTGCCCACACTTAATAATTTATCTTCTTCAAAAGCACACACCTGAACCCTAAAGCTGGGCCAAATATGGCCCAGTTGGAGGGCAAAATGGCTAAATTTGGCCAAAATTTTATTTAGCCCATGACTGGAGATGAGTTTCGCATTATTTTAGAGCTATATTTGGGATATATAGGGCTAAATGTAATCCAGGACTAAATATTTAGCCCTCTAAAATATTAATTTTTTAAAAATAATGTAGGGTTAAATTGAGATACTTAAATACAAATCGAATCTAAATTCAAAAACTAATAAAACAATTAATCCCAATAATAATTTAGGAGAGCGCCAAGTGCTGTCGGTTGGGCTACTAATCCCACGATGATTGTGTGGAATTATTGCATGTAATAATTGTGTGTGGAATACTTTTGAAAAAAAAATTAAAATTGTGCATGGAATAATTGTGGATAGATATCCTTGTGCTTAGATTCTGGATGAGGTTGTGGACGGGCTTAAAATGAAAGGATGGTATAGTTGTTTTGTCCATTTGTGATTAACAAATTTTCTTTGTATATTGTCACCCAAATACATAAACTAAATGCAAGGGACTTGTATTATAACTGGTTAAAAATATTTATTCATAAATTGAAGGTATTAAGTTTAATTACACTTTTTTTTAGAATTGCTTTTTATTAAAAAAAAAAATACATGAACTAAATGAACCGTTTATCACGAGAATCTTAATTATTATCAAATTCCAGATTTTTACAGGAAACTTACATTGTGAATTTACTTTAACCACCAGGACCTGCAACTAAATATAATCCCATCCCAATTCCAAACAATCAATTTCACATCTGTAAAATTTTCTCGTTATGGCCCTCAATTTCACTAATTATGCGTATTATCTCAAAATTTACAACGAACAAATAAATTCCACCGGGGGTGTCCGAATGACTAAGCAGTACAGGAACAGAAATAGAAAAGCTTATATGTGATTGCCATTTCAAGTTGCAACTGTTGTTACTCTGCCTTCCTCTCAATCTCTTCCAGTGCTTCCCACAATTTTGTCTCCTCAAAGTCTCTTCAATAACGAAGGCCACTACTGGCATTCCAGCTGCTACTCCAGCTTTCACCCCTGAAACAGAATCCTTAACAACCAAAAACAGAACACAGATGAGTGCAAGGCATATCAAAAACTTACTGGAGAATGCTGTTGTTAGTATTGCAAAGCACACAGTTCTGAGAGCCGAACCTCAAATGCGAAAGGGTCAGGAAATGGTTTCGCTCCATCACATTCATCTCCAACAACAACAAATTCAAAGAAATTCAAGAGCTCCACCATTTGGCCTTGGAGCATTTGTCCCTGCAGTCTGTATCAAGCCTTGATTTTCAATCCATTGGTGCAACTTGTGGAGGTCCTTAACAGGTTCTACTTGTTCAGATGCCAATCTGATCTCATTGGATGAGAGAAAATGAAACAGATGAAGCATTTTTTTCTTTCAGAAAACTATTGGAACACTCTGAGTATATAATTGAAAAGCATTTTTTTTCTTTCCAAAAACTGACAAGAAAAGACGACCCCCTGTTATTAATACCACATTATGTCCAAATCAATAGGGTGTGTGATTAATCTAAAACGTCACAAATTTTGTCTAGCTTAAAACAAAATAAAAAAGCTTCTGATTTTGTTGCATAGCAGTTTACTTGAGTTGCACATTCTAAAACAAGAAATTCTTAGCAATCTGATGTGTAACATAAATACGAAATACATAAAAAATTAAAAATAAGAATAAAAAGAGTTGATTTTTTCACTTCTCTTTTGTTCACTTGGATGCTGATTCTTGGATTACACTTATAAAAACCAAAAGGTAAGTGGACAAAAACAGAGTGCGAAAATCAGCAGCCAAAAAAAGGGAAAGAGAGTGGAGCAATAAGATAGGATGCTGGTTCTTGGGTTGTTGGGCTTGGTGCTTTAAATGTTAGGAAGCTCACATTTGTATCCAAAATCCATCTTTGGACACCCATGTTAAATTTTAAATAAATTTTTAGTTTTCTTTGGACACAGAATTTGACAAATTAAAATACAATATATAATGAATGTTTTCATTACTAATATAAAAATTTCCACTTGTTAGGGTTTGTAGGTTCCTTAAAAATTAGTGTTGGTCATAGTGGACCGGTGATCTGTCTCTTTGATCGGGCCTGAATTTCACATACGTAAAAGATGTTCTATAATAGCAAGCCCAAAGAGGAAACAAATTTGTGTACTCTTTTTCCTTAAGATTTAAAAATACAGAGTGGAATGTATACCTGTAGAAATTGGAGAGCTTTTGAATACCTTCACAACACAAGAGAAACCAACAACCTTACTTTTTCCAGAAAGAATCAATCCTATAAAGCTGTTAGAAAGCTAATATAATATCTGAGCATCATCTTCAAAACAGAAAACCATCTGGTGGAAAGTACCTGGACTCTGTTTGCTCCCATTACAAAAAATGTTCCTTCAGGTAACAAATAAAAAACCCACCTCCAAATTATGCCAAAATAACAATAGACCCTACCTGCAGAAGCAACATCATAGACAGAGAGTAAACTCATGAGAAAAAAGAACAACAGAGGCTAGGGAGTTGCTTGTATCAAATACTAATTATAAATACGACATAATAATATGAATTCCACACCTGTAGGCTGTAGGCTGTAGGCTGTAGGGAAGGGAGACCTTTTCTTCAATCAACTCTCCACACCAGCACTTGTCTCAAGGAAAAAAGCAACTGACTTGAGTTGAATGCCAGAGGAAAAGAAAATGTGATATATGGGAGAAAAGAGTTTTATTCTTTTTAGAGAATGAAAAAAGAATGATACCTTTAGAAGCAGAGTCACTCAGTGACTTGAGTTGAGGATCATTTTCTCAACAACAATTCACACCACTTTCAACTATTTCGCATTTCAGGATGATACTTTCTCAGACTATTGAATCTGGTAGCTACAACCGTACGTGGTCAACTAGAGATTTAAACATAAATATTAGAAATCATTATTTCGTAAAGGGGAAAGAATTAGAAAGTAATTAAGTTCAATGAAATGTAGGTGAAGAAAATAGAATGCATAGTTGATTTAAGAGCCAAAAATAATAAAAGCAAAAAGAAAAACATACCATATATTCTTGGAATACGAGAAATCTTAGGCCATTCTGAGCCGCTCTTCTTGTTGCATCTCTCTTTTAGAAGGGGACAATGCAAAATCCATATGCGTTCTAATTTGGTGAGGCATTGCATAGCTTCGAGTGTAGGTAGATACATCATATTCTTGCAATAATATATATCCAAGTACTTAAGAGATGTAAGGTTTCTCAACCACTCTGGAAGAGCCTCCATTCCGTCAAAGGATTCCACTTTGAAAAATGTTAGAGAAGTGAAGTGTTGAATTTGTTCAGGCAGAGACTTGAGTTTAGGCCAACCCCATAACTTTAATGTTTTAAGTTGTGATGTAACCTGAAAAGCAGGGAATGAATCGAGCTCCTTCCAAAAGCCACCGATTTCCAATGTCTTCAAGTGGTTGAGGCAGGATGTTATTGCTAATCCACTGGGTAGACTTTTCAATCCATCGCAAGAAAATATCCCCAATTCCTGGAGGTTTGTGAGGTTGTCTAAACTTGTAATAGATTCTACATTCGGCAACTTGCTTATTCTCAACACCTCAAGACAAGAACATGATTCTAGCCTTATTGGCAGACTTGTCAATCCATGGGAATCTTCGATTCTCAATTCACGAAGGCATGTAAAGCCGAGTAAACTTGGAACAGACTCTGGACTCATGCTGCAACCAAATATTGACAACTTCCGGAGGGATGGGAGGCTGTGAATCAAAGCGGATGTTAGCATATCACAATTTGATATTGCCAACTCCTGAAGAGAGGTATAATAATCTAACCCACTCGGTAGACTTGACAACTCCTGACAGCCTGTAATCTCTAATTTGCAGAGGGATGGGAGGGCCTGTGTAACTGGAAGCAACTGTAGACCATTGCAATCTTGTACAACCAGTTTCTTAAGAGATGTTGTGAGTAGCCCATCCGGCAAATAAGCAAGAATAGGACAATTGGAAATACGCACTGAATCAAGAAGTGCGCAAGAGCCAACTACATCAGGAGAAGCAATACGAGTTAGCTCTTGACAATCTTCTATCTCCAAGTATGTAAGATTCTTGTTGTTTTTTAGCATCCCTTCTGGCAGAGAAACAAGTCCGCTTATCTTCCTTATTGTGAGCGAAGTAAGAGTGGTCAGCTTATTGCTTATGTTTGCTATTGGCATGCCGCTACCCATGGAATGTATCTTCAACGTCTTGAGAGATGGGAAATGGCTAGGAGCACTTCTCAATTTATCACAATTCCTCAAAACCAGCTCCTCGAGGCAAGGAAAGACCACTATCCCACTTTCTAGCCATTCAGTTAGGTTCCTAGCGTTGTAAATCTTTAACCTTTTCAATACAGGAAACGAACTACTCATGATCCATGATGGACATTTATCGCCCATGAAGTTGAAAAGTTGTAAAAATTCTAGTTTACTAGGGTGTGGTTGAAGGCCTTCTAGTACCTCTTCATCATTGGTGATGCTTGACCTATCCTCTGCCCACTGAAACTTTAACTTGCTTATGTTTGTCTTCTTCACTAATTTTGCTTTCTTGGCTTCTTCTCCATCTCTCATGTGCTCTAGATTACTGATATATAATTGGCCTTTTAACAGGTTTAAGCCAGCCAGCTCCTCTATTCCACGACCTGTCTCCTTACCCACAATGAAATATTGTAATGTTCGGAGATTGGTCAATCGCCCCATTCCTGCGGGAAATTTCATATCATACGGATAAAAATAAATATGTCTCAAGTTTATCAAATTTTGCAGTTCTTTTGGAAACTCTTCAAGCTCGACCCCTTCCATTCTTAATGTTTGTAGATTATAAAGCTTTCCAACGGATTTGGGGAGTGCTTTGATATTTGTATAGGAAACATCCAGATACCTCAAGTGTTTCAACTTTCCAATAGCAATTGGCAACTCCTTAATATCAGCTTGATATAAATTTAAGACACGCAAACCTCTAAAATTCGGTAAGATATCACCAAGAACTTCAACATTCAAGAAAAGTGAGCGCAATTTATGAGCACTTCTTTCTGGAACTCCTTGCAGCACTGAGGTAGGAATATGTGTCATATGTCGAGTCTCATTGGAGTTATTGCTCTTCCGTTTTGACACATGTTCTGCGAGATCATGCACAAGGTCGTGCATTTTGCAACTTGTAATATTACCATACCAATCCTTTTCAACGTCTTGAAAGAAAGAGTTGTTCAATAGAATATTAAAATATTCATTTCCTATATCCTCCATCTCTAGATTACGTCTGTTGGGAGGAGAAGGGTAAAGCAATCCTTGAGCCATCCAAAGGTTGATCAAGTCATCCTTTTGAATTTGGAAATCTTTGACAAACATTGAGCAATATGCAAAACATTGTTTCAAATATGGTGATTTCAATTTATCAAAACTCAACTTCAAAACTGACAAGATTCTTTCTTCTCCTTCTGGTAAATCCCATATTCTACTTTCTAGAATTGACCGCCATCCATCAATATCTTGAGAACGCATCATATTTCCCAAAACCTAGTGTACATGAGTTTGAATTTGTATTAAATGATAATGAGGTAAATTAACAATAATAACATTATAAAACGGATCCTTAAAATAGTCATCATGCACCCCTCACTTAAAATATTCTCAGCATATGCAATCAGTAATCCTATTCGGTCAGTTTAGTACATAATTAATATAAAGCTACCATAAAATTTCAATATATTTGTTCCATATACAAAAGAAAAAAATGATATAGATCTAATACTAATGCATGCATAAATCATGAAATTTCACTTAGAACCCCTGAATTTTAGCATAATTACAGCTAGAGCCACATGTTTCATTTATTGCAATCACACCCCCTAAATCTAATTAGATTAAAGAAAAAACCCCCAACAAAATCAGGCACTACCCCCAACCAAACCCTTCAGCCACAACCCCATCCAAGCCCATCCTCAATCCATCCCCAACTAACCTCCCCCACCAAAAATCCCACCCAACCACCCCGGCGCACCACCAAGCTCTTGTGGGTTAGAGGTTTATAAATGAAGAACAGAAAAGAACAAGAAGAATGCATGCAAAAAGTACTTCAACACATACCTTTGCCACTAATGGTACACCTGCACACTTTTTGGCAATCTCCCTTCCAATTCTCTCTTGATCTTCAGTCAAAACAACACTCGTATCTAAAAACGCTTTATACTTCAATATGCACCAGCATTGATCCTCCGATAATTTTCCCAGAACACATGTAGGAAGTGTTTGTACAATTGATGAAACACTCACATTGCGAGTAGTGACAAGGATTTTGCTTGCTTTAGTGCTTGTAGCATTCAACAAGCAACTCATCAAATCGTCCCATTTGTTACGATCGTCGTTCCAAACATCGTCAAGCACGAGAAGATATGTCTTCCCTTTCAAATCTTCTTGCAGGTTTTCACATATTGTTGCTTTACCCTTTATCCCAGCTTTCTCTGGTTTAAGACATTCCAAGATCTCGCTTAAAATCTTTTTGACTTCAAAAGGAGTAGATACACATACCCATATTTTTTGATCGAAGTGTCTACCTATCTCAGGATCATTATATACAGATTTAGCCAAAGTTGTCTTGCCCAAGCCTCCCATCCCCACAATGGCCATAACAGAAAGATAATTCTCTTGGTTCTTGCCAGAGTTGATCAGGGTTGTAACTATGTCCGACGCAACCTCCGTCCTTCCAACAATGTCCTTTTCATCTTGATCAAAGTTTGAGACGGTTTCCCTGTCAAGTCCTCCAATATCATGAGATGTTGCATTGACCAATGTTGACCTATCAACCAGTCCAATACTAGCTGCCTCATTCTTCAGGTTTGCCAAAGATGCATTGATGTTTTTAATTTTATGTGCCATTTTGAGACGAAATGCGATGGGATTGTGGCGTGAAAAGAAGTTGAGCACCTTTTTCTTGATCTGGTTTTGGATCTCCACTTTCCGCCGGAGAAGTTCATATTCATATTCGTCCAACACATCATCAGCTTCATGAGCTATGCCTTCCAGATCCTTCACCCACATCTCCACCCTCTCACCCCGAACTTGTAAATGTTGTGCATCTCTTAGCATAGCTTCCAACTTGGATAATGAGTCTCGTAGACTTGTTAGCTCTCCTTTGAATCCCCAGAGAAGACTGAGTTCTTGCTCTGCAAGTGAAGCAGCCCTCGTCAGAATTCCCTCAGCACCAAAAGTAAGAAACTCTGCAGCCATATTTTCTTTCAGTGTTGCTCAAAACAGAGAATGGAATGCTTAGTTTGGGTTAGAAAAGTAGAGTAAGATTGTATCTCTGAGAAGGTTGTGAGGGATTTTTGGACAGAAACGCGTGTGATTGGAGGAACTTATACAGAAATGTCATACGGCTGGCGTCAAAAGCTAACAATAATTTTATGGAATTATTGCATGTAATAAATGTGGATTGAATACTTTTAAAAAAATTATAAAAAAATTTGTGTATGGAATAATTGTGGATAGATATCACTCGGTACTTTAGATTCTGGATAAGGTTGTAATAGTTATTTTGTCCTTTCTTTTGTGATTAACGAATTTTCCTGGTATGCATGTCACCCAAATATATAAACAAAATGTAAAGAGTTTATAGCTCAACTGATTAAAATATTTACATGCATTTAAGATTCTAAGTTTGATTATTCCTTCCTCAATATCACTTTGTATAAAAATAAAAATAAAAATTAACAAAAATATTTAACTAAATGAACAATTCATCGTGATAATCTTAATTATTACCAAATCGTGAACTTTACAGGTAACTTACCTTGTGATTTACTTTAACCACCATGACCTGCAACTAAATATAATCTCATCCCACCTTGCTGCCTGCCAGTTCCAAACAATCAATTTCACATCTGTAAAATCGGTGCTCTATAAATAATTGCTGCAACTGCCAACAAACAAATGGAAATGGGACCACCCGTAATAATTTTCTCGTTATGGCCCTCCTTGTACACCTAATTAAGAGTATTATCTCAAAATTTACAACTAACAAAGAATAGGATAACAATTTCCACCGGGATGTCCAAATGCCTAATCACTGCACAGGAACAGAAGTAGAAAATGGCTATTTATCTTGAAATTTACGATGGATTGCCATTTCACACCTTTTGCTACTTATTATTCTCATATGTGATTGCCATTTCAAGTTGCAACTGTTGTTACATTGCCTTCCTCTCAAACTCTTCCAGTGCTTCCCACAATTTTGGGTCCTCAAAGTCTTTAATAACAAAGGCTGCTCCGGCATTAATCAATGATATCTCAGGATTCCTTGTGCCTAAGGCCACTACTGGCATTCCAGCTGCTACACCCGCTTTCACCCCTGAAACAGAATCCTTAACAACCAAAAACAGAACACAGATGACTGCAAGGCATATCAAAATTTTCATGGAGAATGCTATTGCTAATGTTGGAAAGCACAGAATTCTGAGAGCCGAACCTCAAAGGCGAAAGCATGCTTGTGTGACACCTGAAGTGCTTGGAGAGCCTTCAAGTAAGGGTCAGGAAATGGTTTTGCTCGATCACATTCATCTCCAACAACAACAATTTCAAAAAAATTCGAGAGCTCCACCGTTGATATTAATAGCTCGCCATTTGGTCTTGGAGCATTTGTTACTGCAGCCCGTTTCAAGCCTTGATTTTCAATCCATTGGCGCAACTTGTGGAGGCCCTTAACAGGTTCTAATTGTTCAGATGCCAATCTGCATATATCACTCAGTAAATCAAGATCAGACCTGGTCTCAATGGATAAGAGAAAATGAAACAGATCAAGCATTGTTTTTCAGAAATATAGGGTCGTCACCCTGGTCCTTTCCATTCACAATTTGTATTGACAGAAAACTATATAGTCAAAAACCATATTTCCAAAAATTGATAAGAAAACATAACCCCCTATTAGTAATACCACAGCACTATGTACTGACAATATGAAATGAAGCATACAGTTCCTTCAGTTCGTGACAGTTTTTAGAAGTTACCTTCGAAACATGGCTTCCTTATCTTCAAAAAAATTTCTTGCTCTTTGGATATCCCACTCAGGAAAGAGGATACTACAAAGTTTCTCATTATGCATTCCACTTAAATTGTCACTGAAGAATTCCTCAGTGATAGGAACCCCACCATTAAAACCTACCTGTGGTACACCAATGCATGAGTCTTGGAAGATGCTAAATGAGAGAGAGAGAGAGAGAGAGAGAGAGAGAGAGAGAGAGAGAGGTATACTTCTTGAAGCATTTCACGGAAAGCATAATAATGGAGCGGATCCGAATCACACAATGTTCCATCAATATCAAATAGAATTGCTTCAAGAGGAGAGAGAAAAGCTAGAGAAGATTTTCTGTCATCACATAATGGGAGGTGATTAAGGCCAGAAATAGAAAAACAAGAACGAAAATGTAAAGAAAATGAAATTAAGATGCTTGTCTAGTGGTTGGTGCAGAATGAGCAGCATTGCTTGGGGTACTAGTAAACATTCCTTTCTGTTTAGATATATTACAGTTAAAAAATATTGAACTGCTCAATAAAGCAACCGTGAAATTTCTTGTAAATTATGTTGACATTTGAAAAAAATGCATCCACAAGTATCTCCAATACAATTATGACTATTGTACATAGGATAAAGGATATATGATATATAATATCAGTAGAGGCTAACAGTAAAATAAGGACGAAGAAGACCCAGTTTTAACAAAGATCATAAAGAGCTTTGGATCTTTTGTTCCACTCAACCTTTTCTCTAGTCTCTGGTCTCAGCTATACTCAACTTTTGCTATGTTTATGTCTAAGTTGGCAAAGTATAGCTCATAACAAAATTACCAGATAAAACACAACTTTTTTAAGTTAGGATTATGCCTTAGACCCAAGAGCAGAGTCTGAAGGGGTTACAATCCTATGAATGGACAAGAAGTGGACATCTTTGTTCAGACAGGATAAGGATCAAACTTCTTAAACTATCCACCACATCAATCATGTAACTTTATACATCCCAAGCCTCCCCATAGTGCAAAAAAATAACTTCACAGTTAAGGGTCTGCAGTTATACTTCAATTATATCAGTTTGGTGAGTCCAAAATATGATTAGGCAATAAGCACACTGCAACACATATGCCAAATCTGAATCAAGGTCTCACTCGTGCTAGATCCATACGTAACAAATGGAAAAAAAAAAATTGAGTTCAGAGATGGAAAACCTTTGAATTGCTTAAACAGACATCATCCCCCAACACCATCCACAAAGAAAAAGGGATGTTTTTAGTCAGACGGAACTTTTCCTAAAGTTGAGAAGAGCACACTTCAATTTTAGAGGAAGTTTGCAAATGCTGACAACAGTTTAAACACAGAAAGCTTTAACATAAAGGTCTACATTTTGTTCATCGCCTGCACTCATTTTGGCCAAGGAACATTGAAATCGCTCATTTTTCAACTACACGTCAATTGATGTCTAGCTATGAAGACTATGATCAGCTACCTAAATATTGATGTGGCATGTGAGTCACCCTGGAAAAGGCTGATGCAACCTCTCAGCTAAGAAATTTGCCAATGTATACCAATATATTTTTCTGAAGAAAGAAAAAGGAAGGACTTTCATAAACATTAAAAGCATACAAGGCTATTCTCAAACATATCTGGTTTTTAAGATTGGAATTCAAATTCATTCATTCAAATTAAGCTCATCACAATCTAAGGCTACTAAGTCAAGTACGAACCTAGGGACCCCTTTTTGCCTAAAACAGCTAGAAAGGAAAAAGAAAACGAAATGCTCATAAATTATGAACAAGGACTGCAATGCTTTCACAAAATTAATTCACATTTTGTCCCCAACCATTATCATTTTAATCATCAAGTTTATTGTTTTCCTATGCTGATGCACACGAACAAGACCATTTTCAAATTTCCTTGAAGAAAACAACAACAGGGCCAGGAGATTATGCTTTACAGAAGAAATTTTGATAGCAGACAATTGCCAATTGACAGTTTATATGTGCACTAAAGAACAATGAACATTGAAACGAACAAAATTCATTATGCCCAAGAAATTAAATCAAACTAAATACCTCTCAATTGGGTGAGCATTAGATGAAACGGAAGCCCTGGAAACAAAGGCAGAGCCTAATTGAGTGAGGTTTTGTCTATGAACTGTAGATTTCTGCAAATGGGTTTTGGGGAAGTGGTCAGAGAAGAGGCGGCGATACTGAAGAAGATGAGAAGAAGCAAGAGTTTGCATAGTACGGAATGTGAGCAGTGAGACAGGAAAAAGAGTGATGCTACTCTATGCGAATGTCTCCTTCTCTCTCTTGGAAATGGAATGGTTGCTTTCTTTCGGCTATGCTGATGGCCTCTCCCGTTTTATGGGGTTGTCATTTATAAGATTTTATTGATGTCATTTTCTAATTTTCGGAAAATTTTATTAATTATATTTTTCTTTTTTCATACTTCCCAACCCAAATTTTTTTATCACAGGTTGTTACTCAACTTTTCAGAAGTTCTCATTTCAGTCCTATTCGAATCAATCAATAAGTCCTTATTAATTATTTTGGATGAATCTAGAGGTTACGTGTTCGCAATGGTATTAGAAATTATTCAAAAATAAACTATTTAATCAGCTTGTACCCAAAAAAAAAAAAAAAAAAAGAAGACCATTTGTCATAAAAACCCAAAAAATAATTAAGTACATGGTGTTTTGTTTCTTGTTAGGTGTTTTTTTTTTTTTTCAATAAAATAATTAAGAACGCCAATATATAAAATGAGTTATTAGAAAATACGAGATGACACATGATATATGTGTCGGTATTAAGATGTTGGTAAACAAGTAACAGACATAAACCACACATGATATAATTTAAGCCACAGGGCTTACATTGACGTGTAAAGTATTAGCCTAAAACCTTAAACTAAAATGTGGCATAAATATAAGATGCGTCTGTTTCAGTCTTTTAGTTGGGCATATATATACAGACACACAAAATTTTAGTCGTATCTGTTTGACTCAAGCGAGTTTGGCGAGAACGCCAACAAGTGGAGCTGTGGAAACAGTTGCTGGTTCAGCCATTTGGTAGTTTGATCTTGAATCTGTGTAAGCATCATTCTCATCCGGGCCTCCGACAATTGCTCCATCCAGTACATTAGGGTTTGGTGAGTTGTTGTTGAACCATGAGTCGAAGCCACCTTTGCATGAAACAGGAGCTGCATCTTTCTTGATGGAGACAATGGATGCTGCTCTGTGGTGCACTTGAGTTGGATATTTTGTCCCAAATCCAACCATGAAACTCGTGCCACCGGGGTTTGAACCCAAGATATAATCCACCTAGTAAAATGACGAAAATAATACAGTTAACTTAAGATTATACTATATGTGGGCCATGCTAATATAATCGGGATTTATTTGTATTAGAGAAGTGGTCAGTAATGTGGTCGGTAAATATAGTCCAAATAGGAGCACTCAATTCCTTTTTTCTTTTTATGTTTCATATTATTAGGGGCTGGTTTTTATGCTTGATTTCCTCTCATCATGATGGAAAATAATTGTACATAAAAAAGAGATTATACCAAAACAAAAAGGAAGAAATAAATGCAATTTCTCTTTAGATGGAAGTAGAAAAGTAAATGCAAATCGTATTGACTTTTAAATGAGATCTATTACTGGAAATTAAATATACCTAAAAATCTGGACCAAAAAATAAAATAAAAATATCTTCCTTAAAAAATTAGAATCTTATATGATTTATGTTTATAAATGTATAAGTTGGAAATTATCTAAGGATCGAAGTCTACTTTTCCAAAACAAGAACCCCAAGTTTTATTACAAGATTAATTTTGTTCTACTTTAAATTGTAACTGTATATATATATATATATATATACACACACACTATATAGAGCAGAAAGGAAGGATATCATACCTGTGATTGGGCCAAGTCAGCAAGATCCTTAGGCTGGACAATGCCTCCAGGGCATTGAATGGCGGCATGCTTGGCGTTCAAGTATTCAGAATAAACATTTGCGACGAACACAGCAGTTGAAGTGTACTGAAGATTGTTCCATGGCAAAAACCACAACAACCCACCAGGAGTCTTCTTCACATTGCTGTTGCCCTTCTGAATGCAAGAGCAAATGAATTGCTCAGCCTGGCTCTTGTATTGGCTCCATGTGCCTGAAGACTCCACCTTGCCCTCCAACACAAGCTGTGAATAAATAGATGTTAAGAAAGCATATACTAATATACGTCTGTGGCATATAGATGAATGTTCTCTTGCTAGATTTATAAAAGGAACACTGCATTCATTTATTCGAATTTTGATTTATATTGTCTAACTAATAACATATCATATCAAATTATCTGACAAAAAAAATATCGCAATATATTTATTACCTTTGCAACAAGCACTTGTGCACCAATAAACTTGTCATCCCAAGAGAACACAGTTCTTGCACCACCAGTATTACCTGCTTGACCAAGATAATCCAGGTATGTTTTTTCATCGGTGGCACGATGAAGCCAGGCAGCAGCCCACAATAGTTCATCCTGATCACAAAGAAAAAATATACATTAATTTAATTCCCAAAATTTGGAGTTTAGTAAAATATTTGAACAAATAAGTTGATCGTTCACGACTTTTTAATTGATTAATTAGCTTTGTTCTTTGCATAAACCCTTTCTCATATATAAATTACCTCATATCCACTGCTGGAGTAGAATTTTCCTGCTACATTAATGCTATTCTGATAAACACCAGAGTGATCACGAGCAAACTCGAATAGCTGCAAATTTTTATAATGAAACAACAGATACAAAAGCAAAATAAATCATTAGATATTGTTACACTGATTATATTTGAAAAGTAAAAGCACTGCATAAAAGATATGACATTTGTGAAGTGAAAAATAATAATTAAGTATCTCAAATGTCTTATAATGATCAATCACTAGATATTAGGGAATGTTTGTACACGTTGAAGTAAAATCTGACATGATATGTTATCAGACCATAAATGTCGACTTCTTGATTAGGTGAATTATTATGTACAAAGAGTAATAGAATGCACGATGTTTAATTTCGTAGAAGAGCTAGCAGTGTTACCTCTTTAGCATGGGTCAAAAGTTCAGACGCATACTTAGAGTCTTTATCCTTGAAAGCAATGGAAGCAGCAGCCAAAGCAGCAGCGGTTTCACCAGCAAGGTCAGCTCCCGGATGCTGCTCGTCGATCTTAAAGGTGGTCCGCGGAGTAGTCATGTCTTCGGGTCTCTGCCAGCATTCATGATCAGAATCACCATCGCCAATTTCGCCATAGAGGACATTTGGCGCAGCGTGTGCCTTGATCAAATAATCAGTGCCCCATTTGATGGCATCCAATGCATTTGAGAGCTCACTCTTGGCTTCAAGTTTGCTCCCGAATTCTATAGTACTCCATGAAAGCATTGTGATTGTGAATGCCATGGGAAATCCAAACTTGACATTGTCCCCAGCATCATAATATCCTCCCACAAGATCAACCTGTTATGTCAATAAATATATGGAAGGTGACTTTTTGGTTTTTATGAATATGGTAAGATATATTCGAAACCGTGACCTCAATATTAGAAAGAGAAATACGAATAAACTAATTAGAAAAAGAAATACCACTAAACTAACTATAAGAAAAAACATCGACATGGTAGCGTAGATGCCCGACAGTCGTTGATAATATGGTTTATAACAAATGGGAGGATCAAACTATGTGTTAACTTACACCAGCATCACTTCCATCTTTAAGCCCAGAATCTCCACGCCATTGCACCCTTTGGTTTGGAGGCAACTTTCCAGATCGTTGAGCCTCATAATACAACAAAGACTTGGTGAGAGCATCCCCATAGTCAAATGAAGCAAGCACTGAATTATGAGTCAATAGAAACACAGACATGCAAAGCAAACCAAAGACTTTGCTGGAAGCCATGATGACTCTAGGGAAATATAATGATGAAGATATGAATGTAACTGCAAAGCTATATATGGACAAACAAGGTTTTCAAATCTCAAATTTATAGTAAAATTTTGGGTCCTTGAGGCCAATTAAAGATTGCTATGATTTTGATTTTGTGATATCTTTCCATAACAGAGCAGTCCCCGATTGTTACAAATATAACTGCAATAATTAAGGACAAAATGTGAGATTTGATATGGAACTTTCTTGAATATTTACCAATGTCAATGAAATTATTACCCCCCAAAAAAAAAAAAAGTCAATGCAATTAATTGACCTTTTTTGTGCAGAAATGGTTGATTTTTCAATCATTAACCTCAAATTAGTGGTCTAATATGAACCCTACGATTGGAGGGTCTGTTTTTCATTACAAAAAGAATATCAATTTTAATAAATTTTCATGCAACTATATGGTTGAACATTTAAAACATGCGATCAATTTTTATTGCTAAATGGAGATTTCGGTTTTAAACAACAAAGTTCGTAAACATTAAAAAAAATTCACCATATGAAGGAGAAATTGAGAAGATTTGGAACTAATTAGGGAAATACCTTGCAATTGAATGCTTAAATTATTAAGACACGCAAATGATTTATTGAGAATATGACAATAAAATTGGATTATTCTAATGTTACAGAATCGATAGAAAATATCATACAATTGGAACATCTCAAAAAATTGCTATCTCGAGCCTCTACATTTAGATATCGTGTATTTATTCAGACCATTTAAATGATCTAATAATTTAGATTAAGCTAAAGGATAAGTTAGTAAACCAATCTTCCATTTTCCACGTTGATTTTGGTTGCACTTATGCTAGGCGTCTCACAGATCCTAATCTACTCTCTCAAACTCACTCAGGTGGTTTGATTATTAAGACTATTGAGATGTAATGAAATGCAGGTAAATTTACAATATCCAAATGAAGACAGGGGCGGAGGCACATTGGGACTAGAGTGATCCTCGGCCCCACTTAGTAGTTATTATATCAAAAAAGTATTGTGTTATTATGCATTTTAATATATTGTATGACAATTTATCTATTCCTTTTGTTGCAATTGTGAACATTGAATTGATTGTCCAATTTGTTTCTATTTATAAATTGAGAAGATGTTTGTACTTGTTTCTATTTAAATTTGGTCCATCTATATTTTTCAGTTATTGAAATTTTTTTTCAAAAGAAAATCAAAGCTTGAGTTAGTGGATGAATGATTGTTTGGTTGCATATGTTGAAAAATAGTATAGATGACGAGGCTATTATGCAACGATTTCAAAATATGAAAACCAAGGTAAAAAATATCGATGGTTTTGGAAAATATTGGTGGTCCAAAAATATGAAAATTTCAATGAAAATATCGAAAAATTGACCAACACAATGTTTACAATTGCAACAAAAGGAATATACAATACGATTTTTGATATATGTGATATCAGTCCTGATCTCTTGGACCACAGGAGTCCAAGAGATTGTGGTCACTCACCGTTGGATATTAATCTAATGGTTCAAAAAAGTTTCTTAAAAGGAGTTCAAGATTGAGTGAACCGTTGAATTTACATCCAACGGTGAGTGACCACAAATCTCTTGGACTCCTGTGGTCCAACAGATCGGGACTGTATGTGATATATATGATGTGATGAATTAAAATGCATATATGATTTTTGATACAATATAATTTTTGATATATGTGATATATATATATATATATATATGATTGTGAATGATTTTGATGAATATACAATATGATTTTTTATATCTATGATATATATGATGTTTTGGTATGTATTGTGAGTTCAAATTTTCAACCAAAAAAAAAAACCCTTACTATTTTTTTTTACTAAACGCATGATGGTGTTTCTTTTTGCTAACATCTGTTAAAAAGATGAGATTACAAATTTGTTACCAAGGTGTCTGGGTGGTGTAGTCGGTTATCACGCTAGTCTCACACACTAGAGGTCCCCGGTTCGAACCCGGGCTCAGACATTTTTTCAGTCTTCTAAATCTGGATATACCATTTTATCACGTCGTATCCTTATCTTGTCTGATTCTTTTTCCATTTCGTTTATTCCCAGGTTGGCTGCCAACAATCTTTTTTTCTTTTTCTTCTTTTTTTTCAAATTTTTAGTGAGGAACACAGCATTCTGATTGTTGCGGGAAGGATTGCAAGTTGCAAGCACTTCAAATTTTTGGTAAAGGCTTTGCTGACTTTGTTCGCAACTCTTAGAATTTTATGAACTGTAGTGATTGGATGTGGGCATTGAATGGGATTTTGCATTTGACAGGCACAAATTCTTATTGCACGTGTTATTTTGTGTCTTGGGTTCTTCATATAGTGTACGCATATCCCAATTTTGTTGTTTGTGTGTTTGACAGTTTATGTTGAACGTTATGTGTTTGACGAAATGCATGTGTAAGTGTGTTGCCTTAAGAACATTGGAGTTTCTCTTTTGTTAGGGGACAAAAAGAAGAAAAGAAACACTCCTTTTGTTAATGTTGTGGTTTGGAGGCATTGTTTTGTAGTTATGATTGGGTTTAGATTGAGAAGCCTTCTTAAAACAAGTCCCATTATCTATTATTAGAAGATATTGTCAGTGCACAAATGTTCATGCAGGAACCGTTTTCTGACAGGCTACTACTCCATAAAGATGTTGTTTATCTGGGTTTTAGTTTTTCTCTTTTGTTTTTGATTTATTTGCATTTGGCAGAAACACAATTTCTGAGAAAGTGAAACGAAGGTATCTTTACGCTGCTCGTCTCTTACAGTGAAAATGTAGACATTAAAGAGTGGAAACAACCCGAGAATCACTCAGGGAGTTGGAGTCACTTTTACAAAATTTGCCTAAATTGCAACACTGTGATCTGGGTTTTACAAACAAAAGAAATGCAAGTTCAAAGGCTTTCACTTCCAAGTTACACCCTCACTCCACCCAATGTCTCACCATCACAGCAACTCTCCTCCAAGATTTTGAGGTTGAATCCGAATTCCAAATCTGGGTTTTGTAATTCGCTCAAAATGGTGTTCAAATCACCAACTGGTTTGAGAAGCCATGGTGGTTCGGTGGTGGTCAGGTGTGGAGTGGCACAGCAAGAAGATACTGATGACGGCTTCTATATGAGGAGATGTGTGGAGCTTGCAAGAAAGGCTATCGGGTGTACCAGCCCAAATCCTATGGTGGGTTGTGTTATTGTCAAGGATGGCAAGGTTGTTGGTGAAGGCTTTCACCCTAAAGCTGGCCAGCCACATGCTGAAGTAAACTTCTTTTCCTTTTTGTATTTTCTTTGTTTTAATTTTCCTTCTGAAATGCGTCTATGCAAGTGATGAATTGTTGTGCTAGAATCTTCAGTCACATTACTCTTTCTTTGGTTGCGTAGAAGTTAACTGACAGTCTGGTTCTTTCAAGTTTGGTTCTGTTCATTCTAGTTTTTTTCCCTTTATTTTTGTTAAATTTCCACTGGTATTTTCTTTACAACCTAGTGGAACATTTAGTTGAATGGTTTGTAGAGATGGCATTCTTGAATTCTCTTCCTATTTCAGTTCTTGCTATTGATGGTTTTTTTGAAAATAATCTGAAGTTGTTTGTAGAGATGGCAGTCTTGAATTCTCTAAAAATAATCTGAAGTTTTGTGTGTGTGTGTGCTATGGATGGTTTTTTTGAAAATAATCAGAAGTTGTTTGTAGAGATGGCAGTGTTAAATTCTCTAAAAATAATCTGAAGTTTTGTGTGTGTGTGTGTGTGTCAGACTTATATAATTTATAGGTTTGATCATTATGATGATCTATGTCAAATTTTCTTCTGCTTTACATGAACTTCATCTGTTAATGAAAATTTATACCAAGTCAAATGTTTCAGGTTTTTGCTCTGAGGGATGCCGGGGATTTGGCTGAGAATGCAACAGCATATGTGAGCTTGGAACCATGTAATCACTATGGGAGAACTCCACCATGCAGTGAAGCCCTAATTAAAGCCAAAGTGAAAAGGGTGGTGGTCGGAATGGTGGATCCAAATCCAATCGTAGCATCAAAGGGGTTGGATAGATTAAGAGATGCGGGAATTGAAGTTACTACGGGTGTAGAAGAAGAATCATGCAAGAGGTTAAACGAAGCTTATATCCATCATATGCTAACAGGGAATCCTTTTGTCACTATGAGGTAAATTTATTCTGTTTAGATTAGTCAATAATAAAAATACTATCTTTGAACATTAAAATGAGTGGAAATCCTGCCTTCATGTCTTCAACTGTTGAGATTTGATAGTTCATGAATGGATGTTATGCTATCTTTTCCTTAGAATTTGCTAGTCATTTGTTACCTAAAGAATTTTATGTTCATTTGCTGGTACTCTGAAGTTGACCATTATCATATTTAAACCTTTTTTTCTCATTAGCAGATACTCTATATCAGTCAACGGACACTTTCTAGATCAGCTTGGAGAAGGAGTTGCCAAGGCTGGTGGTTACTACTCACAATTGTTACAGGAATATGATGCAATTATTCTTTCTTCTTCCTCAATAATTGAGAACGCCTCTATTCCAGTATCCCAAGAAGGTGGAGCCAATCAACCAGTCCAGATTATACTAGCTAGGAATAGTAGTTCTCCAATCCAAATCCCTTCTCTGACCATGGAACCAATTGGTAAGCTAATAATCTTTTCAGACAAAGAGACAACAGTAGAACTAGAAAGAGCTCACACAGGTATTGAAACGGTGGTGTTGGATCAGATAAATTTAGAAGCTATTTTGGAATTTTGTAACTCTCAAGGATTGTGTAGTGTTTTGTTGGATTTAAAAGGAAATATAGGTGATATCGAAGAGCTTCTCCAAGACGGTATTGAGAAGAATTTGTTGCAAAAAATCGTTATAGAAGTATTGCCCCTGTGGGAAGCAAATGATGGTGGGAACTTTCCTATTGCATTGAAGAGTCTAAGAAAAAGACTAGAAGTGAAGAATTTGAAGCCTAAGGTTTCAAGTGAGAATGTTGTGCTTGAGGGATATCTGTAATTTAAGTGACTAGAAACAGAAAATGAGATTTGACATCATCATTTACATGTGATGCTGGAAAGAGATGGCAGGATTCTTAGGGAAGAGGGGATGGAGACATTGTGGGATAAAGTTCATTTTTGGTCTTCCTTACGGGTTTCAGTTTCTATACAATTTAGAGAATTACTATTGTTTGTTTTTGTTTTGTTCTCCCCTGCATGTTGGGGTTCGCCATAACCTAGAATGAAGGATGGTTATTGTATTGCAGTTTACATGCTTTAATGTGTACCTGTTAGGTCTGGTCGTCAGAAAAAAAGACACCCTGCCCTCTGCAGTAAAATTCTGGTTGTACTCATGTATTTGTTTTAATAAAATTTTGCTTCTTATTAAAAAAGAACCAAAAAAAGATCTTGTGTGAATTGTTATCAAAAGAGACCGAAACCCAGCTTCACGAGGTGTCAATTAACTCTGCAAAATTGTACATATTTCGGCTTGGGGAGAGATCTCCTCGAGGGGAAGGGTGATTGCCATTACTTTCCCCTGTCCATTGGGTGAAAATAACACCTCATAACTGGTTGGTTTGATAGTTTACAGTTCAGAGAGTTGCACATTTGGTAAGTTTAGAGCCAATGCTAGAAGGAACATAAAATTCAAGAATATAAGTGGTATCTCTTCAATATAGTCGCATGTCACATTTGCACTAAACATGCAGTCAAATTAATCTTCATGTCATGAAAGCTTAAGAACTGACAGTTTAAAGGCATGTCTTCTCGCCCCGCCCAGGCAATCCGTGTGTGTGTGTGTGTGTGTGTGTGTGTGTGTGTGAGAGAGAGAGAGAGAGAGAGAGAGAGAGAGAGAGAACTGTTCTTTCTATACATCTTTCAAATATTCTACAGAAATAACCAACATATATGTACACTAACAAAAACAGGACCGGATCAAAAATTTACATTCATCTGGCCTGAGAGCATCTCTTTCGGTCTCTTTTAAAGTTGATATCCTTTTTGGATACATTTAGGATGCCGGATTGTTGGTCAACTTTCTCAATAAGAAGCTTCATTAGCAGAACCTTTGATAGGGTTTTGCATGATCCAACCATTATTAACTTTTTCTACAAAACAAATAATAGAAAACATGTTACTGAGATCACTCCAAAAAACATAGATGACAGCTTCAGACCCCCCTTTCTCTTAAATTTAAAAACTGAGATGCTCTCTATCCCCAGAAACAACACAAACAAAAAAACTGAGGATGCTAAACTCTTTCCTCTTTTGTTCTCTTTAATCTCATAGTTTATTTTCATGATAAATCATCAAGCACAGAAAAGAAGATAAACTAAAAAACTAAAAATGCAACCACCATGTGCAAGATATTTTGAAATTTACGTTGGAATGGGATTTTCCAATCGAGGCAGAACACCAATGTGATTCTTACCTTGGCACGAGTAAGAGCCACATTAATCCTATGCCAGTCTCCAAGCAGTGAAGAAGAGCAATTCCTTGGATTTTCCGTTGACCTAACAAAAGACACTAGTATGCAATCCTTATCTCTTCCCTGGATAAACCAAAATTGCAAATAAGAGATAGTGGACTGATGATAATCGAAATTTTATAGTTTTGTCATTGTTCTTTAGGTTTCAAAGCCAAAAGCTAGAGCAAAATTACTAGGATACTGAATAGGCTCTTAAACTTTGTAGCTTTATTAAAGGCTACAACACTTCTGTACAGATTACCCCAATATGTATTATTATTTCATAGAAGTTCTGTGAATATAATCAAATTTAGAGGAAAGCGATAAGACATCATTTTAGACATGAACCTGTCAACCTGACCTGGTATTTGTCAATGGTATGTATCTCCACAGAGGTATGATTGATGGAAAGCCGGATAATCTCTGCCTGAGAGTTATATGGGGTGATGACGCCAATATCTTCCTCCTTAATTCCACTGTTAACTAGTTCCTCCACAACCTATAAGCAAAATGAGGATTTTATTTCAGTACAATCTACTTAAACGGTTTGCCTCACACAACTTAAAAGGAACAAACATATTTTCCTAAAGCAACGACCATTATTTGCATTATATATTCAATCGAAGATCAAACCTGTACAATTATGTGAGCTTCCATCGGGTTATTCACAATCTTGTGATCCTTTGCCTCAAAAGCAGGTAAAGCATCTATGTTTTGAAAAGGGATGAATATTAGAAAAACCAAGGCACAAACCAATACTGTTTATTCAGTAGAAAGGATTATGGAAAGCAAACAAGAGTACTTCCACAAACCTGTATTAATAAATATAACTGGTTTGGTTGGATTTAACACCTGCAACCATGAAGATAAGAAATTGCTAAAGATATTGGAATTAAATGAGTTTTTCACACATGAAAACTCAAGTCAGTTTTCAAACCAAAACAACAATTTCATAGAAGGAGTTTTTCAATTAGGGCAGAGTATCTAATGCATTCACTTGAAACTAATCCTTTCTATTTCACACAACTTGAAGGTCGTGGATGACAAGACACACTTTTCTCTACAAAATAAACAGATACCACCATTAAATCTCTTCAAGTGATATTTCTCATCTACCCGATAGGCTTGAACCTAATCCATTTCAAAATCACACCTTAATGAATTCCCTAAGCACAATCTGGGATTGAAACACGCTAAAAGGTTGTAATCAACATCATGTCATAACTCTTCGGCATGATATTTCATTAGTTTTCCATGCCCACAACACAATATGGTAGAAAACCTGGAAGGATGTATCTGAAACATAGAAGCAGAGGAAAGATGTACAAAGCTGTGTCAAAAGATTCTGATATCCGTATCCCTGTACTACTATTACCCCATATCAATGGGCCAAACAAGGTTCCAGGTATAATTTTTCATGCAAGCACACACCATGTATAGACATGACAACTTAATTCAATAGGAATATGGAATTGGCTTGCAAATCAATCAAACCTCCTGTATCCACGACGAACGAGACTTTGAACTTGAAAAGTCGAGTTTGGCATTAGCTATTTCAGGAGAGCCACAGCGCAATCTATCGCCATAAATCAAGGCATTTGACAGTTCCATAATGCCTTGACACATACGGTACTGGATGCAAACAGCTTGGTAAGTATCACTGCTACAGAAAGTGATACAAAAATTAAAATTGTATATCTTTAATTGTAAATGTATAATAACCTGGCTTTGCAAGGCTGAGATTGCCTGAGGATGCGCTTCTGAGAGCCTGCAAAACAAGCTTACCCCCATTCCATTTTCTCGAGCCTCTGTACTCTAGAAAAAAAAAAAAAAAAGCACAGAGCATTTCATTGAACAAAATTAAGAGCATAACAACTAATTAGAACCCCACAAACACACACAAAGATATACACCTTGACCAGAGGAGGTAATTGATAATGATCGCCAACCAGAACAAACTTTGATGCAAACATCAAAGGCCCAAGAGATACCTGAGAGGAAAGAAAATTTCTCATGAATCCGTTAACTTTGAGATGGTTCTTGATAAACAGTGACTTTAACTTTCATCTAGACTAAAATCAATCCTAAAAAGAAACATTGAATAAACTCAACCCATTGCAGCCCGTCTCCAACTAATGTAACATGAAAAACAAGCTGAGATGAAATTTTTTAAAATCTTTATTGTCAACAAGATAAACACTAACATAAAGTCTGAAGTGTTAACAACAGGAAAATAATCCTCAGCTGATATAAACTTTTGGGAAAGTGCACTGTCCAAAAGCATCTCATCTCTCCATATAAATCCTACTCCAGTTGCATTTATCTATAACTGCACTGTCTAGACATCCATCACTAAGTATATACGTACTGGAAGGGTGGTTTGTCCAGCTTCATCCATGATGCATACATCAAATCTCTTATTGGCAAGCAAGGGACTGGTGATCCCCAAGCATGTAACAGCTACCACCTTGACTTGGTCTAGTCTTAATTTAATGTCTTCCACACTTTGTATGTTCATTTCTGTCACGGAAACCACTGTTAAAACATTGAGAAGAAATCAAGAGATATATTGAGAAAATGCTCTCAATTATATAAAACCTGACCTGAAAAGCAATGCCCTCGAACTTCCTCATGCACAGCTTCATGTCTTCCAATGCGTAAAAAATCTATATTCTGCAATGCTTTAAATTAAATACAAAGAAACCCAATGTAGTGTTAGACGCGAGATAGGGCACAGAAACGGGTAAACCATACAGCCATAAATTTAAGGAGAGCACAAAAAGAAACATCAACTAAGATTAGTATCATGCCCAATAGTGCTAAGTGAGTAAGAATGGCCCCAGGTTAGAACGAATGGTAAAGAAAATTGGAGTAAATAGCAACAAGAAATTTGGTTTCAGGGCAGCATGTGTTTCCTGGACATAATGCATGGCATGAAAAGAAAGCACCCCCACCCAGCCCAAAAAACAAAAAACAAAGAAAACAAAAAACAAATATGCTATGAAAAGATGTGAAATAGAGATGACCTGAGCCTTTAATTTGACAAGTAGATTATCAACAGCAGAGTTTGTGTAGGACGTAAGCAAAATGGATGCACCTCTAATCAACAAGGCTTTCACAGCATGCACCATCGTAGATGTCTTGCCTGTTCCAGGCATTCCTAGTATAAGTGCGTAATCCTTTGCTGCAAGTATCTGGATAAATTTGTTGAATTAGTGAATGTCCACATGCAATGGATATTGACAGATTAGTACCAACGAAACTTAGGCTCAGGAAGACAGACTTTTTGAGGGAAAATCGAGATCATAAGTATTAGGAAACTAAAAAAATTATAGGAAACCTTAAGAATGGCTTGCCGCTGATCAACATTTAAATTTCTCTGGGACAAGACATAAGATATTGCTGGATCCTGGCTCAATATACGTCCCTTGTCAAATCTAGGAGCCTAAAAGGAATGCACAGATGCAGACCATCAGAAATGTGAGTTGGAGGTTAGCAAAAAGATGGTAAATTTTATGCAATACAAGTCACTCAACCTCACCTCTAAGTCAACAATCATTTTTCTCACGTGAGCAGCTTGTGCACTTTGAAGAAAAAGTTGAACAAGGTTCAACCTAGCAACGAAATCAAGCATGAATTTCGACATGGTACATGACATCTATATTATGACAGATAGTTTGGAAAAGGAAATTTCACAAAATAGTTGGGGCATAATTATAGTCATACAATACCTCATTACTGAAAATGATGTCATGAATTCATCTTTGTCAACCCGCCAGATCTCCTGAAGGAGATGACTTGCCTCTGAAGAAGGACTGCTCCCAGGAAGTCGTAAGAGCTTAGAGAAAGAAACCTAGAGTTTTGCAGAAGATATTAGAATTATAAAACTGATTCATTTGTTTAGGAGATTAACACTATAACATCCACTAGCTATAGAACATACATCTGCCAAAAGGGCAGGTAAGTACTAATAAGCCAGTTTTTCAGCTTACAGAAAGATGGCAGATATTATCCTTACAGATACATGGGAGTGACTTATATCCGTTATAATCCCACTTGCGACAGGTAGATGACTAGATTCACTGCTAAGTATCTACACAATAAACAAAAAACCAATAATTTTTAAATTGTTAGTGAAGATAAATACAAACAACTACGCATTATGTAATAGCAAATTTTCCAGTGTACAACATATGTGAAAAATTGTGTCCTGTTCTTTAATTCTCATCCATTAACATGAAAACAGGAGAGAACAGAGGTAGACTCGTAATAACTATCTTGCATAGAACAAGCATGCACGCATGCACAGCCCAACTGCAACTTCTTGGAATCCTTGATCATTACAGAATATATAATATAGTTTCTTTTGAAAAAAAAAATATGAACTATTATATTTAATTAATTGGTTTATTTTACATGATTGAGTTCTTAGGGAATGACAGGAAAGCCAAACAAGTCTTGCAATATTATTATGCAGAACAAGAAACCCCATCCAAGAAAGAAAGAAAAATAACTTCAAAAGGCATAAATCTAATCAAGAAAATTGCAGGCAAGTAGTATCATATACATTTCCTTCTTCTCAACCCAAAAAAAAAAATGTATCAGATCAATTTTTATAGTTCCAAATTTTATTGTCAAAGTGTTTATGCATTTACTAAATATTAAATATATATACCCCAAGATTGTCCAACAAGTATTACTACAATATTATGCAAATACTGATATGAGATAGATATGAATAGCTGATCAGAGAACAGAAATCATGCTTCATAGATACTTGCCCTGGACATCTTAACTAAAAATCTGAAGATCTCAATGAAAAGGAAATCATCTTACATATCTAACTCCATACAGCAATAAACTGGCATGCATCAAAATATGTACTAAGCTGAAAATACAAGATGACAGTGACGGTAAAAGATTCTTGAAAATGAATAATAAACATTACATGATCTTTTATAGTTCAGATGACTCTACATAAACAAACTTGAGTGCAGAGAGTGCACACCTATTGTAAGCCCTCTATGTCAAACTTGTACAAATAGCCTCATGTGAACTACGCAGAAACAACATTATGAAAATAAAGCATACCACAAAGTCACCACATCTTAGTGCGCAATCCACTTCTTTTGTTGGAGATGAAGCAGCATTCAAAAAATCTCCCTTAGATGTCCTCTCGCTGAGAGAAGGCAAACCATTACGCAGAAAATGATACACGAATCTGTTATCTTTTTTAGACTTCGAATATGGAAGCTTCCAATCAAGAACAACAGAAGAAAGGCAACCCACGGCATAATCACTCTTCGAATTATGTGACCGCCATATTTCGTTCTTTACAAGCTGAAGAAGGGAAAAAGGTGCTAGCATATCAAATAACAAAATTTGGAAGTTAAACCATTTTTACACTATCAAAATAGTGACTTCAAAATTGGCACCTGCATCTCTTTAGCTTCCAAATCAATCAACCAATCCCACAGCCTTAGGAAAGCAGCATGAGCATTTGTTAGGTGATGTGTATTTGAATCAAATAAGTCTCCCAATAAACTGCTCCCTGAGCTTCCTCCATGTGCCTGTGGCATTAAAGGTGATGGCCAATAATAAACACTTTTTTTTTTTTTTTTTTTGCACTGTTAGGAACGATTAGTCATGCTCGACAGTACCTTTCACGAATAAATAGAATTACCTTGTGATAGATGGTACAGACATTTAGATGGCGACAACCTCTGCACATGCTCTGACTCTACAGCAGGAAAAGGAAAAAATGGAAGAATCAAAACGACAGTAAGTAAAGAGCTTCATGAAAACGGCTGATCCTTTAGCAACCGCCATACCTTTAGCATCGGGGGCAGTACTTGTGTTCGTGATGCCTTGAGGACATCATTTGCAAGTTCATTACGTCGCATGATTATCCCGACCAGGTCAGATCTTCTAACTGCAACTCCCTGTTTTATTTTATTAAAAATTAATTAATTAATTCAACATGTGCAATCTTTTTTCCATCGATACGCCCTAAAAACCTAAAGAGAAATACATGATGCATGTGCACTTGACACTACCTGTGTCTGATCTGACTGCAGATAACATAGAAGACCAGTATCAATATGCTTCTGGTACCTGAAGACAAGAGATACAGAGCAAATGAATGAAAATCTTTATGAATTATAATAACTTGTACGAGGGGCCAGGGCTCTCTGGAAGTCAAAATTGTGTGAATAAGAACCTGTCCGACATAAGAAGAGTGTACAATGCCACTTGCGCAGTATGCTCCATGGATGACTGCATACATAACAAGCATGAGCCAAAATAAAGAAATATATGTTTATATACAATAACATTCAAGCACTAAATAATAAGTTAATCCAGTGCTAACCACTCATTTGGGCTCACTCCATACTGTAATCCTAGAATCCGGACCTTTCAATTTTTAGGTCCTCATTCAAGGATCGTCCCTACATAATTTCCCAAATTGGAAATCATTAAGCCATTTGATTCTTACCATGAATATTTTCACTGTTTATCAAAATATTGGGTTCATCTATTTATTTTATCATAGTTAGGTAACTAATGATTTTTAAATATAAACAATGAACAGTTTGGATCATACCATAAATTGTGGAATGGGTCCAACAAGTGGTTAGTGCTATATTAAATTACTAATTGGTTAGGCCTTATGTATACAGCTGTATGAAAAGCTTTAAGCAACATAAGTTAATAGTATGGAATACATTACACAAGTTTAATATCATTTTAGACAAGTTTCAGTAAACAAGTGAAGAGACTATTCTTGCCTGGCCATTAGGTATTTTCCCACTTTTGAACTCTAAAGGCATAACCATCTCATGAGATTCATTTTTGTTAGATTCAACTTTCACTCTGACAGAAGCATCAATCATGCCTTTCAGACCATATTTCGGAGCCCAGGCCATCTCCTCAATATCAATTACCTACAGAAAATGGATCTAGTTCAGAGATGGCATAATGCTTCTGAAAAGAGTGCACATCATTATACAATAACACAAGAAAACATACAACAATCACAAATTAGAAACATGTTTACAAGCACAAACTTCGCATAACCAGGAATTCCTTCAACTGGCAAATACAAGTACAAGAAACCATTATAAAGTCAATTAGCATATGGATGCATATACATGCAAGGTGAATATATCCAGTATCAGGAAAAACAGTCAATTCTCAAACTCAGGAAGGTACCTAACTCATGCATGCTGCCAAATAAGTGGGTAAGTTGCATGAATTCCATGTACATGATCCATAAAGTTGTAAATATGTGGAAACATATCCACAGATGCAAAATTGTTAAAGGATAGACCAACGAATTACCTACAAATATACCAACTGTGATGCCTTACCTCAGATAATTTGACCTTTTTCATCCCATTGTCAGATCCAAAATCAACAGAAGGAACTTCTGAATTCTGCCACAATATCATTAGCCTCAGATTAAGAGTCTCTACATCCTACGGTTGCTTTAAGATGTGCAATTTAAAAAAATTCTTCACCTTAATTGTGAACACAGAAAATAAATAAATAAATAAAATGGGTGTACCTGGGTGTTTTTGAATAGATTAACCCATTTCAATATTCTTGGGACGGCCTCAATCAACGTTTTGTACATGCCCTTTTCGTTCACTGCAAAGTACACATGAAAGAGGACAAGTTCTAATAAGATGATCCATAAAATTGACTAATCAAATTTTAACAAATTACTAACAAACCAATTTAAGAGGATAACAATCTACCACAAATATAGAAATTAACCTGAATGATGATGACAGAGAAATTAGAAATTATTTCAAAGTAACATCTTAAAAATTCCAACCTCCACAAGCATACAAGTTCTCAATGTTTTTCTGGAGCACAAATCTTGTGTGTTCCTCCAAGAAATTTATTGTAGGTGTCTCCTCCACAAGTGCAGCCTACAAAAACAAAGAACTTTTCCACATTATAGATGCAAAGCTTAGTGGCTATTTCATGGAAAAAAATACATAACCAAGTCTGTAGATATTAAAAAGTTTACAAAATCATAGGGTGGTTCTCAGACCTGAAAAACTTGGTGCAATATTGTACCACTTAGTGCTGCACTTGAATGCTCATTGCCTTTTAGCCTCTCATCCAGGACAGTTCGCCTCGGGCAACTGAAGCTAGCTGCAACCTAAAAGTGTTTCTATTTATTATAACTAAATAGGGCAACAATACTCACAAAATACATGTCCAGAATATTTGAACAAGCAGGCAGTAGTACCCTAGTTCCAGCCACTAGCACATCTGGATGAACAATTATAAAATTATGGTGATGATCCACATGACACTGTCCTTTGTCATCAAATTCACCAATAACATTGACAGTATCTCCAGGTGCAACGACACTGTAAAACCTGAGAAAAATAGAATTGAAAAGAAGAGTGACATTGTTACTAATCATATTTTGAACACATGATTTGAATTCTAATGTACTAGTCTTGTTTCCTACCAAGAGCATTCATGTTTATCCGAATGTGCAAAACTTTGAGATACTTTAAATTTACAAAACAAAGACCTTATGCTAAAATTCTAAAGTTACAGAAAAATGTTCTTAGCTGTTAACAAGAGATTGTCCACAATCCAAAATGAAGAATATTAAAAGAAATGTCTCTAAAGACAGGGGAAACTGATGCCCGTAAAGATGACTCATCCCCTAGCCTAACTTCAGAAATTGTAAACCCAAATTACAGCCAATACACCACACTTATACTTAAGTATGCTCGAGCATTATTACCTAAAGTGGATAACTATGGAGATGAGGCCAATGAAACCACGAAAAGCCTTTCAAGGTATATGCTAATACTAGAAAAAATTCCCTATCAGGCTGGATCAAACTGAAATCACACAGAAAGCGCATTTCTATTTTGGCGTGAAATAATCAAACTCTGAAGAATACTCATAAGACAGAGTACCACATTATTGGGAAATGATTTCAGAAGAAACAATAGCATAAGTATTAAACTGCTTCGAAACAAGACATCATGAACTACTTACCACTCATCCTGTAAATAGACAGCATGCTCCTCTCCACATTGCTCATCCAGTAACCGAAGAACCTTAAAATCAATGGTACATCTTTATTATCATAAGTAATCATAGAACAGATTATTCAAATTTGACGATTTTTCCTACTAGAAACCTTATGAGCATCAGATGAGTCAGCAAGTCCACAGTCAGATACCTGTAGCAGAAAAAACAAAAAAGTTGCAGAATAACCAATCTTGAAGAAACTCTCTGTTCTTTCAACAAAGAGATGCTAAAGTAGTAAACCATACCTCCAATACAAGGAAATTACAATAGGAAGATTTCCGATGCAATTTGACATGCATATCATCACCTTTTCTATCTTTAACTTGAAATGGAGATTCCTCCACATCATTAGATACTGAATCTTCGACAGAAATAACATCTTCCACTTGATCTAACAGTTCAAGCAATGCCTAAAAGAATAGTCAAAAACCAAAGAGAAAAAATTAAATTTGCACCAGACCATGAGAAGATATAATTGACTCGTGCCTGCCACACAGCTCAGAAAAACCAGGCAGACTTGCAACTTTGAAAAATAACTGATTAATTGTTTTTTGAAGTATGACTCATGAGATAACCTATTAATTAAATCAGGAGAAAGAATATATATCATAAATATTGATTGATCTGAGAGCAACATGGTCCAGAATTTGGTCTCAAATAGATAATTTTTACATTCAAACCTTTTTATGCTGCCTTAACCCCGGCTGATCAGAACCTTCATTACATGCAACACCATTCGTAAGCTGCATTTCAGTTAAAGCACAATTAGAGAAAGATCATTCCACGACCTCTACTTAGCAGCTCCAAAGACAGAAAAGGGGTATAGAAATAGTATAGATATATTTTGAATCAAATAAAGAACAGAGGAAAATTAATTTAGAACATGACTGATGCAAACAAAACAAAGTATCAGATGCAGAAGATAAATATTTTTCTGTTCTTTTTGTTGTTTTCTCTTGGGCCCTGATCAAACCCCAGTCTAAGAGAATGTTCCCTTTCTCGTTTTCTCCATTTCCATGAATTGCAAAGTACAAACAAAGCCATAAATAATTAAATATGTTCACTGTGAAGTCATAATTACCTTATCATGGCAGTACGATAGAGAAGGTGGTGTTCGGAATGGACTCTGCCTACTAGCTCTTCCAGAGATAGTCATATCGCTCACATTTCCGTTACTATCCATATCCTGATCTGGGTTAACCCTCTTTACGCCAACCTTATTCAGGGATACCAAAGATCTTTCAGAAGTATTCAGTGTCTGTGAAGGAAGCCACTTCTCAACCTTTCCATCTTTAACTGGAGAAGTCTGTACATTTCATCATTGGTTAATCATCTGATAATAAAACCATTAAAAGAAAAAGAAATTAAAAAATAAACATGCCTTCTTTTGCGAGCATTGGTTAATGGTGAAAGATTTAAGCCTTGAAGAGTCCGCCAGCACTCTAATAATCTCCGGCATGCGCTTTGAAACAGCTTGGAGTCTTTCATTTACCGGAGATATCCTCCATGTCACCTCATCACCTCCATCATCCTGGCTCTGCTTTATCAACTATCACCATGTTGACATTCCCAAAATCAAATTATAAAAGGAAAGAAAAGTTCGTTGAAATTAAAACACCAAATGTCTTCCCAGGCATATAAATATCATAAAATTAGCATTTATTAGGCGTTCACACGTAAAACAAACAACAAATTGAGGTTAATTCCAGTAATACTATCAGTAAAACTCAAGCATTTCCATCAATGGTAGCATAAAGCTATGGAATATGAAAACTATATCATAAAACGTTGAAGCTAAAATTTTACCATTCCTGGCGAGAACTTGAAGCGCTTAAAAGATTTGGACTTTGAAATCTCCGGCGAGGCCTCATCTTCCATATTCTCCTCCTCACCAACAACTCCGACTGCCCTCAAATTCTCTGGAGGCGTATTGTGCGACATACTATTGTTACTACTTGACAGCAAATTCGACCGAATCTCATGACTTCCCAAAGCTAAAACGGCATTACCCGTATCAATCTGCGCAGGGTTTTGGATCTCCGGAACCGATTGTGCCGGAGCAACGGTGGAAGAGGCGGGAGCTGGGAGGGGTTTAGGGTTCTGCTGAGAAGCAGAAACTGCTGATATTTTGGGGTTCTGAGAGTTCTGGGTGTGGCGCTCGAAGAAATGCTGGATGCCGAACTTGGACGGCTGAGGCTGAACTTTCGAGTTGGATTTCTTAGCAGACGTCGTGGAAGAAGAAAGGGATTTCTTTCTTGGAGGCATTAGAGTAATGGTGTGGTAGCTTCCAGTTTCTGGTCTGCTGGTTCAAATTGAGGGAGAGAGAGAGATTGGAATTTGGGGGTTTCGGTGCTTATAAGCTGATTTGTGATTTTCCCGCCCAAATGAAGCATACGGCTCCAAAAGGAAAAAGTATAAAATGGGTGGAGTTGGGTTACGGGTGAAGATGAACTGACCCGGCTCAATGGGCTTACGGGTTAGAGCCTGTAATTTATGTCATCACATTGAAAAGTCTATAATGAGCTGTTTAGAGTAAAGAGCTTATTTGAGGAGTATTTTTAGTTTAACTACTCTCACCGTCCTTCTTAAATGTTGACACATGTCCATGGGTTTAACTATAGTTAATTCTTTATTTTTTTTATTTATTTAATGATATTATTATGAGAGAGAAATAATATTTTAATAAAATTTTTCCTGATTTACCCTTATTCTAATCTAGCAAACTTTCATTTTTCTAAATTAATTACTCATGAAGCTAACAACAACCCAAATAAATAATTGGCAATTGGCTTCACGTGCTTTAATCTGAATTTCACTGGCTTTAATATGAATTGCACCTAACTACTTTTATCCACGCTACTTTTATCCGAATTGAAGACTTAACAACTCCAAGAGTTACACTGCTCTTCAATTGCAGGCTTTCTCCATTTGTTCAAGTGAAAGATAGGTAACATCTATGCTACTTTTTCTTTATCTTTTTTTTAGTACTCTGTATTGCTTTATTATTTTTTATACTTTCGTGATTGCTCTGCATTATTTAGTTTTTTGAGCATCAAACCAAATTCGAATTTAACAATTCACGTCCTTTTTTTAAAATCTGAATAAATTTTCATAAAAACCAAAAACAACAAGCAATATCGGCTGTGAAGATTAAGTTTTTTTTGTTAAGATTGAGATGCCAACAGTTTCATGGGAAGTGGAAGACCAATATTGGCTGTGAAGATTAAGTTTTTTTATTATAAATTCTTTATGGATGTAGCATTCATTGAATATTCAATTTTTTTTGTTTGTTAATCATTGATTATCAAGTAATATGATACATATACTGCTAGTGTCCTCATGGACCATGAAGAGGATGAATTTCATGCTACATATTCCAATGATGGTAAAGAACCTGTTCATTGTATACACTTAGATTATGATTCTGAAAGTCTTGATCTCTTGGATCATAATGAGCAAATTGAAGAGCTCACAACAAAATATGGTGATGTTCCAATACATGGCATGAGTTTTGATAATGAACAAGAGGCATATCAATATTACAATTCATATGCTAGAGGTGTTGGATTTAGTGTGAGAAAACTTAGAGTAAATAAGGACAAGAATGGTGTAATACATAAAAGAGAATTTTGTTCAAGGGATCCCAAATCACCCACTTGGATACCAAGCTATACATCCAATGTTGTCCAATTACTCACTTATACATCCATAGGTTTGTTATCTTAATTTATTCAATTCACTACACATATAGTTTTCTATATTTTTGTTTTGTTTTAAGTTTTATTAGTATTATTTTTAATTGTTTGATTAATTTACAGGAAAACATTCAACTAAGACCTGAAGGACCAGCTTATCAACTGGGTTTTTCACTTCTATCAACATCTTAGTCCAAGTTTTTGCAGTGTAGAAAAGATAGTAAGAATGACATGAATGTTCTTTTTCGTCTGTCCAATGCTGCATAACATAACTACCTCTATAATTTTCTTTGGAGTATTTTATTTTAAGAAAACCTTTCAGACCTAATATAAAATTATCATAATTTGCCGTTGAAACTATGTTTTATGGTGTTATTCAAATTTGTTATAGCAAAATTATAATATTGTACTGATTTGATTTTGATAACTTATAACTTGTGTAGAAACTGTTGTTATGGCTGATGTTGTGAAACGAAAAAACAAAAATCAAATAAATGAATTATGGAAAACACTATATTTCACTTGGTATCTCATAGTAGAAGTTCATGGGTTTATATATGATGACCGGAAGTTTTCCTCTCTTTTTTTGGGTTCCATCAGTTTTTTTTTTTTGGTTAAGTGATCAAAGTATTTGATTTAGTTAGATTCAATTCGGATTAAAGTCTCGTATTAATCACAGGATTAAAGCCTCTTATTAATCACAAGATTAAAGCCTTTTATTAATCACAATATTAAAGCCTCTTATTAATCACATTAAGACCTCTTAATTTTCCCTTTGATTTGTTTTCTTGGATTATAAAGGAGGAGTTACGTCTTCCCTTTATTTTTTATTTTTTTTGTCAAAGTGTTCAACTGTCGAATGAATCAAAGGGAGGAAGCCTGCGTAAGCCTGTGAATTCAGATTCATATTAAAGCACATGAATAAAGCCAATTGCGAATTAAATTGCCTTACCAATTATTTATTCGGATTGTTATTAACTTCATGGGTAATTAATTTACAAAAGTGGAAAGTTTGCTAGGTTAGAATAAGGGTAAATTAGGAAAAATTGTTTCTCTCTCATAATAATATCATCAGATAAATAAAAAATAAAGAATTAATTATAGTTAAACCTATGGACATGTGTCAACTTTTGGAAAGGGTGGTGAGGGTACACCTTGGGTTAAAGTGGAACAAAAATGCTCCCACTTATTTGAGGGTTCAATCCTACCATCAACAAATGTGAGGAAATTAATGGATTTAAACCTTTTAAATGGTCTAATGGTGGGATTGAACCCTTCAAATAAGCTCATCACTCTAAACTCCTCATCTGCACTAAATCTCACTTTCTCCCTTGAATTTGCAACTACTGAACGTGCCCCTATACTTTTGTTATCAGGTTCAGGCTCTCCTGTCAAAGTGCAACTAACTGAATTGACGAAATACGGGAACACGGGACATGCAACAAAAGCCTAAGAAGCCACATTGAGTCGATTGTGAATTAAGAGGAAGTGAGATTTAACGCAAAACATAAGGGGCAAATCAACAAATAAGCTACTTATTAAACATTACGGTTGGGCATAGTCTGATTCAGCTTGTTTTATCTCCAAAATCGAAAATCGAACTAAATTGCATAACAAAAAATCGAACACTAGGGGTTGAACCTGTATTTTTCAAACGGGCAAAAGAGAAGCATGATTGGAGCTCAATTTTTCTGATTATTGTTGCAAGTTAGCATCCTAGGTTGTATATGATGGATTCTTGTATAGGACTTACAAAATATGGAGAACCAAAGTGATCCAACCCAAAATTTAATTTTTCGATTTGGTTCAGTTTAGTTCGTCTATAATGAACTTTGGACACCTGCAATTTTTATTTTTATTTTTGTAGTAATAATGCTTACATCAACTTCAATCACATTTCTATTAACGTTCGCTCATGAGATAAAGAGAAATATGAAATAAATGAACGTTGTAAAATCCAATGAGAATAAACCAAATCACGAGCAGAGGTGGCAATTTGTGTTAATGAGTTGTGCTAAGTGGCCAGTTAGTTACTGCAATGCCAGCTTGCTCCGGATTTCTTTTATGCCAAAGATGAAAAGAAAATAAAGGACATATCTGAAAATATTATATCAGTTTCTTAGCAAAATCAAGTATTCTTTTGATTAGGACACATGGAATAATATTATGCAGATGACAATTAACATATATTTTAACACTATCTTATGCTGAAAACGGGTTCTGCATCAGCAGTTGGTTGTGTTCTTCTAGTGTATTTGAGAAGCAAACCTTCGGCAGAAAGACCCGGCACTCTCAAGTCACTGAGAAGTAGATGCAGGCAAGGAAGAAGTACATTACTTTTGAGTAAAATCTAAGAAACAATAATGCAGGACAAGAGAAAAATAAAAAGGATGATCACAAGAATATATAAACTAACCTGATATAGGGATGTAGATCCTTCCACTCCCATTTTGGACGCTCTTTAAAGAGGACGGAGAATCGCTCTGCAGGGTTGTAAGGTAGAGATGATACACTGAAGGCTCGAATCCATGTCTCGGCGCCAAGCTTCTCTATCAAAACTTCACCTTCCAACATGTCTAAACTTGCAGGCATCCCTTCGGGAACCTTACGTGCCCAGTCCTCCATGAACCTCTCCATCTTCCTATTCCCGTCTCTCAAGATGTCTCTTGCAAAATGCACACATACCTTCCTCTCATCCAACTTCCATATACTACTTGTGCTCACACCCTCAATCACCTTGCTACCATAAACATGCAAGCAGTGGTTTGCAAGTTTGTGGGGAAAGCCATCTGATTCCAATGCATTGACAACATCGTCTTCATTCAGACAAGACAATGACCAATCATTCAGCACTGAATTGTGCAAAAGCATCCTAAGAATTCTGTCCATGTACTTCTCATCCACAATTCTCCAATATCCATAAATCTCCACTGCCGAAAAAGCCTGCAACCCAGTCCTTAATTCATCATCACTAGCTTGAACTTTCTCAATAAGATCATCCCAGCTATACAGTCCTGTATTCTTTCCTTCCATCTCTTCCAGGTCCACCATTTCTACGTCCTCCTCAAATCTGTAAGGATTCTCAAAAAGTAGCGACCTTAGCTTGTCAAGTCTGGGGGCAACTTCAACAAGTTCCATGTTACCGGTTGCAATCTTAATGACAGAAGCAACAGATTGTGGATCATGATAGTTCTCATCACAACATATTGGGCTTTCAAAATAATTAAATTGACTTGATGGGGGAATGAGGAAAACCGAATTTGATGTTCCAACGGATTTGATTGCATAAGTTTTTGACTCCGTGCAGAGGACTGCATCTTCATCAGGCTGTCCTCTAATAGTTACTCTAAGAGAAAGAAAAAAAAAAAAAAACCAAGAGGAAGCCTTAAACTAGATTCAATGCACGAGAAAAAATTGGAAATAAGACTCTAGAAACTAGAGTTAACTTATTCCTCACCTTTGGTGCAGGACATCAGGGAGAAGTTTCTGATCGAGCTCAAGGAGGATTAGATCATCGTGAGGACCAAAGAGAGGGTGATACGTAATAGGAATTGACGAGCTCGGTTTGAGATTCAGTACCGCTTCTGCACCGTTGCAGTCTGGAGATGGTGGTTCCATTCTATCTCTACACACAGAGATGTGATTCTAAAGGACAAAATGAGAATGACAATTACATGAGAGTCCAACTTCCACTACCAAAAAATACTCAATAGTTGAGGCCAAGATGAGGAATTCCCGTTGGCCCTTGGATAGCCAGTCAATTGTGGCCTTGAGTTTTAATTTCTGAACTGAAGTTGCCTTGAGTTCTAATATCAATCATGAAACTTTATACATCCCTAGCCTCCCCATAGTGCAAAAAATAACTTCACAGTTAAGGGTCTGCAGTTATACTTCAATTATATCAGTTTTGTGAGTCCAAAATATGATTACGCAATAAGCATACTGCAACATATATGCCAAATCTGAATCAAGATCTCACTCATGTGCTACATCCATACGTAACAAATGGAAGAAAAAAAAAAATTGAGTTCAGAGATGGAAAACCTTTGAATTGCTTAAACAGATATCATCCCTCAACACCATCCCAAAGAAAAAGGGACGTTTTAGTCAGACCGAACTTTTCCTAAAGTTGAGAAGACCACATTTCAATTTTAAGATGCAGTTTGCAAATGCTGACAACAGTTTAAACACAGAAAGCTTTAACATAAAGGTCTACATTTTGTTCATCGCCTGCACTCATTTTGGCCAAGGAAACATTGAAATCACCATTTTTCAACTACACGTCAATCGATGTGTAGCTATGAAGACTATGATGAGGCATGTGAGTCACCCTGGAAAAGGCTTATGCAACCTCTCAGCTAAGAAATTTGCCAATGTACCCCCCAATATATTTTTCTGAAGAAATAAAAAAGGAAGGACTTTGATAAACATTAAATGCATACGAACAAGGCTATTGTCAACCATATCTGGTTTCTAAGATTGGAATTCAAACTAATTCATTCAAATTAAGCTCATCATAATCTAAGGCTACTAAGTCAAGTACGAACCTAGGGACCCCTTTTTGCCTAAAACAGCTAGAAAGGAAAAAGAAAACGAAATGTTCATAAATTATGAACAAGGACTGCAATGCTTTCAAATAATTCACATTTTATCCTCAACCACTATCATTTGAATCATCAAGTTTATTATTTTCCTATGCTGATGCATACGAACAAGACCATTCTCAAATTTCCTTGAACAAAAAAACAATAGGGCCAGGAGCTTATGCTTTGCCGAAGAAATTTTGATAGCAGACAATTGCCGATTGACAGTTTATATGTGCACTAAAGAACAATAAACATTGAAACGAACAAAATTCATTATGCCCAAGAAATTAAATCAACCTAAATACCTCTCAATTGGGCGAGCATTAGATGAAACGGAAGCCCTGGAAACAAATGCAGAGCCTAATTGAGTGAGGTTTTGTCTATAAACTGTAGATTTCTGCCAAATGGGTTTTGGGGAAGTGGTCAGAGAAGAGGCGGCGATACTGAAGAAGATGAGAAGAAGCAAGAGTTTACATAGTACGGAATGTGAGCAGTGAGAGAGAAAAAGAACAGATGCTACTGTATGCGAATGTCTCTTTCTCTCTCTTGGAAATGGAATGGTTGCTTTCTTTCGGCTATGCTGATGGCATCTCTAGTTTTATGGGGTTGTCATTTATAAGATTTTATTAATTGTTATAGAACTAGAATAATCAGAGAGTATGAGAAGTACTATTAAATATTGGGAGTATATTGAGAGTAGAATTATATTTGCTCTTTATGGTGTTTATACTGATAGAATTTTTTCTCAAATAAAACTCTCACTCTCTTTTCTTCTCTGACTCTCACTCCCTTCTCTTTTAATTCGTTGTGTATTTTACAACTTAAGAGGAAGCCTATTTATAGGCAATTAGAATGGCCTTTCGTGGATGCATCTTCAACATTTTCTTCCAACATCATAATTTCATCTTTTGACTAATACTCCCTTACTTTATTCATGTGGATTTCACTTCTTACTTCATAACACTCCCCCTTGAAGACCATATGTCCCTAAATTGGTTGTCTCATTAAAACCTTGCTTGGAAAAACCCAGTGGAAAAAAACCTAAGCGAAGGAAAAAGAGTACAACTTTATTTGGGACATAAGGGTAATGCGCTCATGTTGCCTCGTTAAAACCTTGCTAGGAAAAACCTGATGGGAAAAACCCTAGTCGAAGGAAAAAGATTACAACGCGCATATGTCCTGTGTTAGAGGACTCTTGAATGCTCCCCTTGATTTTGCATGCTCCAACTTGATTGCTTGCAGAGTTGTCGTAATCCGATGTCATGCACTAACTTTTGGAATGTACATTTTGGCAATGATTTGGTGAAGAGATCTGCCAGGTTATCGGTTGAGTGGATTTGTCTGACTTTGATTTCTTGACTCTTCTAGAGCTCATGTGTGTAGAAAAACTTTGGTGATATGTGCTTGGTCCTGTCACCCTTGATATACCCTCCTGTGATCTGAGCAATACAAGCTACATTGTCCTCATTCAGGATTGTTGGAGTGTCTGTTACTGGGGGTAGGGCACATGTGCTTTGGATGTGATGAATCACCGACCTTAACCAAAAGCATTCACGACTGGCTTCATGAAGGGCAAGTATTTCTGAGTGATTGGAAGATGTAGCCATTAGCGTTTGTTTCGTTGAACGCCATGAGATTGCAGTTCCTCCACATATAAATACATACCCAGTGTGTGATCGCCTTGATGTGGATCAGAGAGATATCCTGCATCAGCATACCCAACAATACTCTAGGCGTTGGTCGATTCACTGGAATAGAATAAGCCCCATGTCTGTTGTCCCACAAAGGTATCGTAGAATATGTTTGATGCCGGTCTAATATCGCCTTTTTGGAGCAGAGTTGTACCTTGCTAACAGATTTACTGAAAATGCTATGTCTGGTCTGGTACATTGTGCTAAGTACAATAAAACACCTATTACACTAAGATATGGTACTTCTAGACCAAGAACCATTTCATCATCCCCTTTTGGACGATATGGATCTTTCTTAGTGTCAAGCGACCGAACGACTATTGGAGTGCTAAGTGGGTGGGCTTTATCCATGCCAAACCATTTCAATACTTTTTCAGTATAAGTTGATTGATGCACCAAAATTCTATTAGCACTGTGCTCAATTTGTAAGCCAAGACAATATTTTGTCTTTCCAAGTTCTTTCATCTCAAACTCACGTTTGAGATAATCAGCAGTCTTTTGGAGCTCTTCAGAAGTTCCAGTTAGATTCATCGTCGACATATATTGCCACTATCACAAATCCAGACTTTGATTTCTTAATAAACACACATGGGCAATAAGATCATTTGTGTATTCTTCCTTCAGTAGATACTTACTGAGACGATTGTACTACATTCGCCCAGATTGTTTAAGCCCATATAATGGTCTTCTCAATTTAATTGAGAACATGCCCCATGGTTTATTCTTGGCTGCTTCAGGCAGCTTAAGTCCTTCTTGGACTTTCATGTATACATATGTACCCAATTCTCTATACAGATATGCGGTAATGACATCCATGAGTCTCATTTCAAGTTTTTCTGAAACCGCCAAACTTATTAAGTAACGGAACGTAATTGTGTCCATTACTGGAGAGTACATTTTCACATAATCAATTCCAGGCCTTTGTGAAAAACCTTGCGCAACGAGTCGCGCTTTATACCTTGAGATCTCATTTTTCTCATTGCGCTTTCTTGTAAATACTCACTTGTAACCTACAGGGTTCACATTTGGTGGAGTTGGAACAATAGGTCCAAAAACACTCATTTTTTCCAAAGAATTTAATTCTGCCTGGATTGCATCTTTCCACTTAGGCCAATCTTGCCTCTGTGTGCATTCATCAATAGAACACGGCTCAATATCATCATCTTTTATGATCTCAGCAGCCACTGAGAATGCAAATATATCATCAATGATCATCTCGTTTCCATTCCACAATTCATTGGTAGATGTATAATTTATGGAGATTTCTTGACTTTCAAGTACAGCGGCCATTTCATGGGCACTTGTCCCATTAAGAACATTTTCCTTTTCAAGAAGTACATGTCCCTCTTGGGGAGCATTTGAATTATAAATTGTGGGGTCTCCTTTTATTTCATTTGGATTCATTTTGGCCATCAATTTCCTCTTCCTAGGAACTAAATCCTTTGAGCCTAGTAGTCTGCCACGCTTCAGGCTTGCAATAGATGAACCATTTGCTGGCACATTGCTTTGTCCATTATGGACATCAATCCTTGCGGGTGCATTTGCAGCTGGGATATGTGATTTCGTCACCTTTGCTGCATCATTAAATGCATCTGGCATATGATTTGCAATACTTTGGAGGTGAATGATCCTTCTCACTTCGTTTTAGCATTGAGCAGTATGATGATCGAGATGAGACAACGTGAGTACATACCACGATAATTCATGTCATTCTTCATGAACGAGTTTGCCTTCTTGTTATTTAGAAACAGATTTTTCTCCCCCTAATGGTGGGAAGATTGTCTATCAAAATAACAATCCGCAAACCGTGCGGTAAAGATATCACCTGTCAGGGGCTCCAGATATCTGATGATAGATGGTGAATCAAAACCAACATAAATTCCCAATCTGCGTTGATGGCCCATCTTAGTACGTTGCGGTGGTGCAATAGGCACATATACCGTACAACCAAAAACTCTTAAATGGGAAATGTTTGGTTGATTACCCAACACGAGTTGTATTGGAGAACATTGATTGTTGGCTACGGGCCTCAACCGTACCAGTGATGCTGCATGTAAAATGGCATATCCCCAAGCAGAAACTGGCAACTTTGTCTTCATTAGCAAAGTGCGTGCTATTAACTGAAGACGCTTAATTAAAGCTTCTGCCAAGCCATTTTTAGTATGAACATGGGGAACAAGATGTTCAATGTCAATGCCTAGTGACATGCAATAATCATCAAAAGTCTGAGATGTAAATTCACCAGTATTATCGAGTCTGATTGACTTAATGGGATAATCTGGGAACTAGGCTTGTAATTTAATTATCTAAGCCAATAGCCTAGCAAATGCCATATTCCGAGTGGACAAAAGGTAAACATGTGACATCAGGTAGATGCATCCACTAAGACCATAAAGTACCGAAATAGTCCGCAGGAAGGATGAATAGGCCCACAAATGTCCCCTTGAATTCTCTGCAAAAATTATGGGGACTCAACATCAACCTTCGGTTGTGATGGTTTGATCACCAACTTCCCTTGTTAACAAGCTTGGCAAAAGATGTCACTTGATAACATAAAATGTTTAGTCAACAAGGGATGTCCTTTAGAGTTGGTGATGATCCTACGCATCATGTTGGATCCAGGATGACCCAACCGGTCATGCCAAAGCTTAAAAGCATTTGAGTCAATGGACTTCTGGTCCTTGACACTATATGCCTCAATTGTCCGTATGGTTGTATAATACAACCCTGATGAGAGCGCACAAAGCTTCTCCAGTATACGTTTTTGGGTATCACTAGAGGTAATGCAAAGATATTCTATGTTTTCCTCATTCTTTGTTTCAACATGGTAGCCATTCAAACGTATATCTTTGAAACTCAACAGATTTCTTCTGGAGTTAGATGAATACAAGGCATTTTGAATGAACAGTATTGTTCCATTTGGTAACATAATTTGGGTTGTTCCTGAGCGTTCAATCAGATCTATAGGACCTGATATGGTTGTTACATTTGCTTTTGTAAGCATCAATTTTGAGAAATACTTTCGATCTCGAAGGATCGTATGAGTAGTTGCGCTGTCTACAAGACAAATATCTTTGTCATAGCCTTTGTTTTGAGGGCACCCATAATTTACATACTACTTGACAGCAAATTCGACCCAATCTCATGACTTCCCAAAGCTAAAACCGCATTACTCGTATCAATCTGCGCAGGGTTTTGGATCTCCGGAACTGATTGTGTCGGAGCAACGGTGGAAAAGGCGGGAGCGGCGAGGGGTTTAGAGTACTGGTGATGAGCAGAAACTGCGGCGATTTTGGGGTTCTGAGAGTTCTGGGTGTGGCGCTCGAAGAAATGCTGGATGCCGAACTTGGACGGCTGGGGCTGAACTTTTGAGTTGGATTTCTTAGCAGACGTCGTGGAAGAAGAAAGGGGTTTCTTTCTTGGAGCATTAGAGTAATGGTGTGGTAGCTTCCAGTTTCTGGTCTGCCGGTTCAAAATGAGGGAGAGAAAGATTGGAATGTGGGGGTTTCGGTTCTTATAAGCTGATTTGTGATTTTCCCGCCCAAATGAAGCATACGGCTCCACACAAAAAAAAAAAAAAAAAGGTGGAGTTGGGCTTACGAGTGAAGATGAACTGACCCGGCTCAATGGGCCAGTGTTTGAGCCAGTAATTTATGTCGATCACATCTAAAAGGCTATAATGAGGATTTTAGAGTGAAGAGCTTATTTAAGGGGTTCAATTCTACTATCAACAAATGTGAGGAAATCAATAGACTTAACATTTTAAATGATTTGATGGTGAGATTAAACCCCTCAAATAAGCTCCTCACTTTAAGCACTTTATTGTAGAAGTTCCCCAAATTTATTGAGGACATTTTGCCCTTTTACTATGCACTAATGGCATGTTTACTAATCCGTAATTGGATTAGGAGGAATTGAATTGAGGAGGAGTTGGATTGAGGAGAATTAGATTTTGAATTCCTATTGAAGTTGTTTACTAAACCATATGGATTGAGAGGAGTTAGATTCCGGATTCCTATTGAAGTTGTTTACTAAACCATATGAAATTGGGGTATGAGTGGTACTAATTACAAAATGTCCTCATTGTTGAGTTAAAGTCGATGACAATATTGAAAATTTGAAAATTATGTAAAGATATAATGAGTAAAAAAGATGAATTCCTAATTAGTTAGTTCTCTATGAATTAGAACACCACCTCCCACCAAAAAATTGAATTCCTTCAAAATCAAGAATTCAATTCCTAATTTTGTGTGGGCCCCATTTACTTTTCAATTCCTTGATGTGAAGTAAACACAGGAATCCTCCATAGGCGGAATTCAATTCCTGATGAGAATTTCAATTCTTGATAAGAATTCCAATTCCTGATTGGTAAACACACCATAAATCTCACTTTCTCCTCTTGAATTTGCAACTGCTGAACGTGCCCCTATACTTTTGTTATGTGTTCAGGTTCAGGTTCTCATGTCAATGTGCAACTAACTGAATTGACGAAATAAGCGAATGTGGAACACGCGAGGCCACATTGAGTCAATTGTAAATTAGGAGGAAGTGAGATTTAACGCAAAACATAAGGGGCAAATCAACAAATAAGCCACTTATTAAACATTACGGTTACGCATATAGTCTGATTCAACTTGTTTTATCTCTAAAATAAAAAATCGAACTAAATTGCATAACAAAAAATCGAACACTAGGGAGTGAACCTGTATTTTTCAAACGGGCAAAAGAGAAGCATGGTTGGAGCTCAATTTTTCCGATTATTGTTGGAAGTTAGTATCCTCGGTTGTATATGACAAATTCTTGTACAGGACTTACAAAAAATCGAGAACCAAAGTGATCCAACCCAAAAATTAATTTTTCGATTTGGTTCAGTTTAGTTCGTCTATAATGAACTTTGGACACCTGCAATTTTTATTTTTATTTTTGTAGTAATAATGCTTACATCAACTTCAATAGATTTCAATTTAAATCACATTTCTATTAACGTTCACCCATGAGATAAAGAGAAATATGAAATAAATGAAAGTTGTAAAATCTAGAGATATTTAGTCATATACCTATTCTTAGTACTAAAACTATAAATAAACCCTATACCATTTAATTTTTATAAACATACCCAAAAAATGACAGATGTACATATTGTATTTAATTTTGATTGTTAAATTACTTTGATGCCTTATTGAGTGTTTTAGGCTTTTTTTTATAAGGTTTTGGGGTTAGGTTTGTTTTGAGAAATCAACGGCAGTTTTAAAATTTAAAAAAAGTTAAAAATCTTTTTGTTATGCTGTAAATGGATTTTTGGTGTATTTCTAAAGTCTATTTCATATAGAGTTTTTTTTATAATTTGGGCTCCTATATTGGGTATAATAGTGAATCCCCAAAAATCTATGAGAATAAACCCAAACACGAGCCGAGGTGGCAATTTGTGTTAATGCGTTGTGCTAAGTGGCCAGTTAGTTACTGCATGGCAGCTTGCTCAGGTTTTCTCTTATGCCAAAGATGAAAAGAAAATAAAGGATATGTCAGAAAATATTATATCAGTTTCTTAGCAAAATCAAGTAATCTCTTGATTAGGACACATGGAATAATATTATGTAGACGACAATTAACATATATTTTAACACTATCTTATGCTGAAAACGGGTTCTGCATCAGCAGTTGGTTTGTGTTCTTCTAGTGTATTTCAGAAGCAAACCTTCGGCAGAAAGACCCGGCACTCTCAAGTCCCTAAGAAGCAGAGGCAAGCAAGGAAGAAGTACATTACTTTTGAGTAAAATCTAAGAAACAATAATGCAGGACAGGAGAAAAAAATAAAAAGGATGATCACAAGAATATATAAACTAACCTGATATAGGGCTGTAGATCCTTCCACTCCCATTTTGGACACTCTTTAAAGAGGACGGAGAATCGCTTTGCAAGGTTGTAGGGTAGAGATGATACGCTGAAGGCTTGAATCCATGTCTCAGCACCAAGCTTCTGTATCAAAACTTCACCTTCCAACATGTACCTAAACTTGCTGGCATCCCTTCGGGAACCTTACGCGTCCAGTCCTCCATGAACCTCTCCATCTTCCTATTCCCGTCTCTCAAGACGTCTCTTGCAAAATGCACACATACCTTCCTCTCATCCAACTTCCATATACTACTGTGCTCACACCCTCAACCATCTTGCTACCATAAACATGCAAGCAATGGTTTGCAAGTTTGTGGGGAAAGCCATCTGATTCCAACGCATTGACAACGTCGTCTTCATTAAGACAAGACAATGACCAGTCATTCAGCACTGAATTGTGCAAAAGCATCCTAAGAATTCTGTCCTTGTACTTCTCATCCACAATTCTCCAGTATCCATAAATCCCCACTGCCAAAAGAGCCTGCAACATAGTCCTTAATTCATCATCACTAGCTCGAACCTTCTCAATAAGATCATCCCAGCTATACAGTCCTGTATTCTTTCCTTCCATCTCTTCCAGTTCCTCCATTTTCTACGTCCTCCTCAGATATGTAAGGATTCTCAAAAAGTAGCGACCTTAGCTTGTCAAGTTTGGGGGCAACTTCAACAAGTTCCATGTTACCAGTTGCAATCTTAATGACAGAAGCAACAGATTGCGGATCATGATAGTTCTCATCACAACATATTGGGCTTTCCAAAGAATTAAATTGACCTGATGGGGGAATGAGAAAAACAGAATTTGAAGTTCCAACGGATTTGATTGCATAAGTTTTTGACTCCGTGCAGAGAACTGCATCTTCCTCAGGTTGTCCTCTAACAGTTACTCTAGAGAAAGAAAAAATAAAAAAAACAAGAGGAAGCCTTAAACTAGATTCAATGCGCGAGAAAAAATTGGAAATAAGACTCTAGAAACTAGAGTTAAGTTATTCCTCACCTTTGGTGCAGGACATCACGGAGAAGTTTCTGATCGAGCTCAAGGAGGATTAGATCATCGTGAGGACCAAAGGGAGGGTGATACGTAATAGGAATTGACGAGCTCGGTTGGAGATTTAGTACCGCTTCTGCACCGTTGTAGTCTGGAGATGGTGGTTCCATTCTCTCTCTCTACACACAGAGATGTGAATCTAAAGGACAAAATGAGAATTCCCGTTGGCCTTTGGATAGCCAGTCAATTGTGGCCTTGAGTTCTAATTTCTGAACTGAGTTGCCTCGAGTTCATGGTGTAAGAAAATGTTTTAAATTCTGAGCTGAATTTTTCTTTTGCAGGAGGCAATTGTAACGTTCAGGTGTGTCGCACAGGCCGGGCATGAACTGGTTAGGCCTTGACGGCCTGGCCCAGTGTAGTCCTCTTAGGCCGTCCTTCATTTGTGTGTTTCTTTTCTTCTTTTAATTTATGGGCTCGCTTATGATTGATTATGTAGGATGCATTTATCCTCTTAACTGCTTGTTAAAACATGCTTCTATTATAAGAATGCTGAAATCCAAGTGATTTTTGGAGAAGTCACTCTTCTCCAAAAAGCACTTTAGTGATCTAGAAGGGGTGGACACAAGTCGGTTTGGTTCGGTTTTCACTCAAAATTGAAATTGGTATTATTTATCCAGTTCAGTTCAATCCAATTCTTATAAAAATTTATTAACTAAACCGAACTAACCCAGAATAAAATGGTTTAGATCCGGTTTGATTTCGAATTTCCCGATTTGGACCGGCTCTAAAGCCAATTGATCATTTTGATCATTTTTTGTATTTTTAGAGTTTTTTTTTTTCATTTTGGACTCTAAACCCGGACTGGTTTAAACAAATGAATGTTTTGTAAGTATAAATAATGAAAATAAAAAAAAATCATAAGAATGGTAGATCAAGATCAACTAGAATGACCATTCATTTTTGGATCCGGATTCTCTGCTTTGATTTTCTCTACCATGATTTGCTTTACTTTTATTCTCCATACACCATCTCATTAAAATTTAATCAAAGGGATTTAAAAGTTGACACATCATCCTAAAATAAAAACTCAATTTACTCCTAATTTTTTTAAAAAAAAAACAAAAACAAAAAAAAAAAACCCTAACACCTAACTAACGGGATAGTTAATGTCCAAAAGCTGTATTTTTTCTTCTTCTTCTTCTTCTTCTTGGCGTTCCTCTCTTTTTTTTTCTTCTTCTTCTTCATGTTCTGTCCTCTTCTCTTTTCTTTTCTTTTTTTTCTTTTTTTTTTCTCCTTCTTGTATAAAGATTGTTGCTTTTGGTGGAGGAATTAAATTATGGGTACCTAACCAATATTTGAAAGGTAAGCCTTCTATTAATTCATGGGTTTTCATTTTCTGTGGTTTTTCTCATTCCTTTGCTATGAAGAACAAAATAGATAGATTCATAATTTATATTGGGTTTTGTTATGGCGTATGGTTTGTCAAAGATGGTTTTGTTTTCAATGGATTTTCGTTGTGATGCTTATTGCTTTGTGATGGTGGAGCAAGAAGGTAAAACAAAAGTGAGAAGAGGATAGAACGGGTAGCAAGGAGGAAAAAAGAGAAGAGGACAGAAGTGAAGAAGAAGAAGAAGAAGAAGAAGAAGAAGAAGAAGAAGAAGAGAGAGAAAAAAAAAATTAAACTTTTGGATGTTAACTATTCCGTTAGTTGGTTGTTAACTTGTTAGGGTTTTTTTATATTTTTTAATTAGGAGTAAATTGGATTTTTGTTTTAGAATGATGTGTCAACTTTTAAATCCGTTAGATTAAATTTTAATGAGGTGGCGTATGGAGAATAAAAATAAAGTAGATCATGACAGAGAAAATTAAAGCAGAGGATCCAGATCCCTCATTTTCAATCAAACGCAACCAACACTACTTTTACAAAAGGCAATTAAGGGAATCGACAAATTTGTATAAGAAAAATCATATTTGAACCTTCTCATCCAAAAGATACCTAAAAAAAATGAATCTATCTAGCAAACCATCCTTTGGAACCGGAAACAAAAATTGACATTCCAAGATTTGTAATAAAAATGAGAATCTAAATAACACCAAAATACCAAAACAGATCAAATCAGTGAACAAAAAGAGAGTAAGAAACAAAAAGAGAAATCAAACATAGAGGAGATAAGAGGAAGAAGGGCATAAGAGAAGAAGAAGAAAGAAAAAAAAGTAGTGGCTACGTTTTCTTCAGGAGAGAGATAGAGACAAGGCACATGACAGCTAGGTTAGAGAAAAGAGAAAAGAAAGAGGGTTTGACTGTTGTTGACTTTTTGGTCAACTCGGTTGTTTCCCGTTTTTCTCAATGCGCACTCCTACCTGTTAAGCTTTTATAAGGTTTCTACCAAACGCATTTAAAAATGCTTTTAGTTGTCAAGGCGCTTTTACCTATTTCAAAAGTACTCTCTCAAATATGTCATTTATTTTGTACCTAGTTAATTTATGTTCTTTTAAGTATGGAAAGAATTCATAAGATAAGAACCGGAAAAGTGAAGTGTATTGGTCTTCACTTGCAAAAAGGGAGATTAGGAAATGCCAATTTGAAGGTGGAAATTAGGGAGGTGGTCCATTGTAGGACAATGGTCCTCAAGCAACAACCAACCAAAATTTTAAATTCCATTTAAATACAATTTTTGATCTCAGCACAGGAGATCTAGGAGGAGAATCCAAAGTTTCATTTATAGGAATCAATTAAGTAGTTAGTTTAATTGAAAGTGGCTATTAAAAGGAAAAAAACCGGTAAAAGAAAAACATTAGGCTAATGAAAAAGATAAATGACAATAGCAAATTTTATTTATCAACAGTTTCAACAAGGAGTGAACTTCTTCCTTCGACCCAAAAAAAAAAAAAAAAAACTTCTTCGGATGTTAACTTCATAAAAATAAAAATAAAAATTGTTTAAAAATTAATGCCTCGCTTAGTATAAAATAAACAAAAATTTGAGAAAAACAAAAAATTAAAGCTAACCACCCGTTTATATATCTTCTAAATTTTTCTTTAAAATGACAAAATGAAATTATAATGTATTAAGTTGAGGTGATATTTTCAAAAATTTCCCTTAAAAGTTCATCGAATCAAAATTCTAAACATTCATCAATGAGGTTATTCAAGTTAGGCGTCTTCATTAAGTAATTTGAGTAAAAACGGCTGGAAAGCAAATAGTTGAGAGGGCAGCTTTCACTTCCAATATTGACTGGTTGGGTTGGGCTGGGCAGATCGTGCCAGTCGCTTTAAGTAATTGGCATGTCAATGTTTGAACATTGAAAGCTCGAAAGCACAGTTTGATTGGATTGTCTATTCAAGTTCATTTCAACAACTACTTAAATGACACGTCTTTATTCATCTCTATAGATACGTACCGACGTAGTTGTCCCGGATCTTTAGATGCTAACGTCTCCATCTGTGTTGGAATTTGGTTGAAGGACGATAATAACCGTATACCAAATTAGAAATCAAAGCTATCCTCATTCTATATAATAAAATCCAATTACATTTATAACAAAACCAGCTACTAACTGACGACACTCTCTTAAAGAGACACTTAGCAAATTCAAGACTTACAATTCAAAGAGTTTCTGTACTACGTTGAATAAACTAGAACAAAACTAAAAACTTAAAAACGACGACAAAAGAAGAGTAATTAACGATAATTTTCTTTCAAAACATGACAAAAAACGCTACCTAATCACTCCATAACCCCAGTTTTACTTAGACCGCACTGAAGTTTTTCCCATCTGAAAGTGTTTTATATTTCACAAAGAAAAATATTTTATTGGAAGACGATGTATTAATTATTAGGGAGTGTTAGCAACTTTCTCTCTAACCTTCTCCTTTGGACCTTATCTCTTCTTCTCATGACAAGTGTCACTTTCTTTACACTTAAAACAATATCATTAATGCATTACACAAACTAATTTTTGTTTTCCAAGTTTACCTTTATTAAATGTATTAATTTATTTTAATAACAAGCTAATTTTTTTTTACAACTTTCTTATCACTTTGTTAAAAAATTAAATAAAAAATAAAAAATGAAGTTTTTTTTATAAAAAAAATTTCCAAAGAGAACGTGTGTTTTGATAAAAACAAAATAAAGATGATAACAATATCATATAACAAATTTTATTTTTTTATATTCTAAAAAATGACGTTTTCCTTATTTAATTTTTAACAATGTGCTAAAGAAATTGTAACAAAATTTGAATAAATTGAAGGAAATATAAAAGCCAATATATTTTAAAATGGTAAATTTGGAAAATAAAAACTAACTTGTGTTATGCATTAATAACATTATTTTAAGTGTAAAAAAAAAAACATTTCTTATGAAAAGAAGGAAGAAGATTTTTTAAAAAAAAATTAGAGAAAAAATTGCTAACATTTCTCTTAATGATTTGTGCACATTCGGTGTTGCACTTCTTGCAGACCAGAAAAAAAAGATGTCGCATTGTTTACATATACGAAAGATCAGTTCCAATACCAAGAAATCAATGAAGCCAAGCCAAGTTCCGACATCACTTCTGCCATTTTTTTTACAATTCAATCTACTTTAGATTGTCTTTACTTGTACTTCTTTCGAGGTGTGTGACATTAATGCTTATTATAAAAATAAAGAATAAAGAATAACTATCGCAAATCTTCCTTTGGGACACAACCGAAAACGTCTCCTAAGTTTTTCCCCGTGTGATATGGAAAGTATTTTTTATATTTCACAAAGGAAGCATTTTATTGGAAAACGACGTATTATTTATTTATTTATGCACATGGACATTCTGTGTTGCTTTTCTTGCTGACCATTAATTTTGTTTTGCATTACTTGCAAGTTGCATCTATGAAAGATCATTCCCAATAAATGAATGAAGCCACCCCAAGTTGCAAAATAACTTCTGCCATTTATAAGGTGTGTGACTTAATGCTTATTATAATTTATTTTTTTATCAACTAGAACAATTAGGTGTGGAAAATTATTGTAAAAGGTTAAATAAATTCATAAAACTAGGGGACATATGATTATTTCATTTCTTGTCCTCAAAATATAAAATATAAGATTGGTAAGTCTAACTGATGAAAAGAATCTTGATAATTATATATATATATATATATATATATGATGTTATTCTATATATATTAATATTAGGGCATGTTTACGTATTAGTAATTGATATGGAAGGAAAGGGAATGATTTCCATTCCTGACTTTCTCTAGGTTTACTTGCAATCAGGAATGAAAAAATAAGCGGGCCCCACCTCAAAATTCGTAAACACATTCTCTCAAAACTAGGTATCAGATCAACTAGGAGGGAGTAGTCAATATGATTCCCATTCATGTTTTCTCTTAATAACTTCGAAAAATACCCTTACCACTTTACCATAATTCTAAAATTAATTTGAATTTTGATTCATGCAAATTAGTAAACAATAACAATGGGAATCAATCCCATTCTTTTGCTAATTCCATATGTTTAGTAAACAGTTTAATGAGAATGATTCTACCTATACTGATTCAGTAGTTCCCCGATTCTTAAATTCTCCGATTCCTTACTTTCTCTATTACTGATACGTAAACATGCCATTAGGGTTATTTTCTTAAAGGTCCTCAAACTTATACCCAAGTTACATTTTGATCCCTCAACTAAATTATTCACTCAAATGGTTCACCAACTCTCTATTATTCGCCAAATTTGTCAATTGTTACATTTTGTCAATACTGTTGTGAAATATGAGGGCAAATTGGTAATTTCAATGTTAAAATAAAATAAAATAAAAAGCTCTTAATCTCTCTCTCTCTCTCTCTCTCTCTCTCTCTCTCTCTCTCTCTCTCTCTCTCTCTCTCTCTCTCTCTCTCTCTCTCTCTCTGTGTGTATGTGCAAGGTGGATTGTGGTATGGAACAAAATGATACATATACATACAGTTGGTTTTAGTGGGACAAACATGGTTAATGAGTCAAATTCTCTCCCCCTCCCCCAAATGTTATATGTGAAAGTATCCACATAATTCCCACAGAGTATGTGTACTTCTACAAGGAGGGGGAAAGGGGTTCGTTGCTAGTAGGGATGACAATAGGTCAAATCGGAGGTGGGTAGGTCATTTTCATTCCCATCCCCGTTAAGTTTTTTCCCCTCATCCCTGCCTTCATTACCAACAATACTCATATAAGGGATTCTCCATCCCCATCTTCGTTGGGGAATAGGTTCTCCAACCCGCCTCATTATAGAAGAAAAAATCAATATAAAACTACTTTGTTGAAAGAAAAATAGGATTCGGATAAGATAGTGAATATATATATATATAGTCTAAACGGGAAGGGTTCAGGTCGGAGATTAAAATATCATATTCTCCCATCCCGAACACCATTCCCAAAAAATTCATCGTACCCATCCCCATACTCATTTTTTATCCTTCATATTCGACCAATTAGGGTAAATCCCCAGCATAGACCGTTACCCAAGGAGAAAATTGCCATCCCTAGTTGTCAGGAGGTGCAAATAGGAGAGAAAGAAAGAGAGAGGAGGGGGAAACAGAAGGGGGGAGGAGTCTGTGGGGGAATGGGGGAGAAGAAATCGGGGGGAGGGGGTTGGTTTGGGTTTGAGGATTTTTTTCCTCTTCTTCTTCAATTTTTTAACTAATTTTGTATGAATTTTAACCGTGTTTGTATTTTTTAATTATGAAAAGTCATATTTATCTTAAAATTTAGTTAAATGTAATAGAAAAATAGACGGTGGGACTAATTTACCGAATAATAAAGAGTTTATGAACAATTTGAGTGAATAATTTAATTGAATGACCAAAATACAACTTTAGTATAAGTTTAAGGACAATTTAAATAAATAACCCATTAATATTAATTTGCTATATCGCAAAAGTATATAACATCTAATTATTTCAATTCTTGTTCTCAAATTTTAAAAATAAAATGATATTATTTTATACACATGATTTTATAACACAAGGATATTATTTTAATTTGTTAAACCCTTCTCACTCGTCACATCACTGAAAGTTAATCTCAAAGTGTAGATTTTTTTGGCATCTCCACTACAGTCCCTTTGAAAAATTTGTAGGTATAACATTATGATTGCAGAGGCCACAGCCCTTAAATTCGATTGATTGGACGGGCTTTTTCGAAAAGCAAAAGCATCATATCCACGCGTAGATGCTGATCGTCTCGTAAATCATTGTTGGGCATTTACTTGGACTGTTGAGTTCTCGATCGGTTGAGAACTTGGCAGATAAGCTTGTCTGCGAAAATTAAGTATTATATAGTGATGTGGTAAATGGTCCTAACTTAAAACAGCAACCAATAAATTCATATAATGTGATTTTTTAATTGGCTATGTTTTGTGTGGGAGAGGTGGAAGCAAATAAATTGATGGGCTCATAGGCTTGAGGGAAAAATAAGATTTGGACCTATTATATGATAGGTCACACGTCGTTATTTATAATCTTATATTTAATTCAACAATTAACAAATCACTAATGAAATGACCTTTCTCATTTATTATAATCAACGTTGTACAACAATAAGTTCGATATGATATATCAGACCTACCTACAACCCTAATTCAAGCATTTTATGTTATTTGTATTTTTATTCAATAATTGTCGTCTATTATATTTCAACAATTGTCGTCTATTATATCTCTTACAATAAAATAAAGACTATGCGTTTAGACTCAATATCACACTCTTGTACACATGAATACCAGTATACTGGTAGTTACCAGTGTTGTAGAAAGGGTAAGGTATCCCAATGTTTACTATTTAGGTGTCAATCCCAATGCACTGGTGCAATAATTTTTATTATTAAAACTAATGTCTCTAATTTACTAGAATGTGAAAGGACTAGACAGACATAATGATAGTAAGAAGAAAATTCATGGACTGCCCAAATGTCACTAAAGCCAATTTGGTGAGTTGGAGATGGTGACTATTATATATATATATATATATATATTTATTTATTTATTTATTTTTGTAGTGAGTTGATGTGACGTAATTTTTGTTTGAATTCTCTAAAGGGCAGGGAGCTTCTTTTGGCAATCGAATTAAAAGTAGCTGCTTAATTAATGCAGACGTGAGCGTGCGTTGTTGAATTTTGGTAGCTATTTTGGTAGTACTCTTATCATTTTATACACTAAATTTTAACCTTAATCTAAACAAATTTTCCTATGTATAATGTTAGCCTTTAATTTAATATAATTTTTGTTATATTATATAAAACGAAATTAATATAATGTGATGTGTTACGCCATAAAATGATCTTGTAAATGCATATCTTTAACATGCGTTGGGTTCAAGAAATTAATGTGATAGGGCCTTCTCAACCTCACCCTGTATTGAGCCACAATAATCATCTTCAAACTAGACTAACCTAGTAAAATTAATCTTAAGCTTGATGATATACATGTGCAATTACAAAATTGTCAAAGAAAACCAAAAAAGATAAACTAACAAAGTTTAACCTAACAATCACTCATGTGTTTACTTTACATAAAGGAATAAGAAGGCAAGCGAGACCACACAATTTAATAATATTTACTCATGTGCTTTTGGAGGAATTGAACTCTCGGGTGAGAGGTGGTATGCTATTCTAATTCCTTGGAGAACTGGCCCAATAGGAATCCAACTTTTTTACTCATTATATTCTCACGCAAAATTTAAAATTTTAAATTTACCATCTACTTTAACCCAATAATTTATTTAGAACAACTGCATTTTAGTACTCGAACTAGTATTAATTTCGATTCACAAAAATTTAGTAAACAACTTATTATAAGGAATTAATACCATTTCTACCTCGATTTCACATGGTTTAGTTAACAACTTTAATGGGAATTCAGATTCCAACTCCTCATCAATTATCAATTCCTCCTAACCCGATTACAGATTACTAAACATATCTATAAAGTATTTGGACTCCATATATCACAGTAAGAAATATTCCTTTTAAGCATATAATTAAAGTTTAATTATCGATGTGCTCCTTGTGCTTTGCTGAAAATTCTACTTTACCCCCTACATTTCAAACTGGGTCAATATATGCCTCATGTGCTTTATTTCCGTGTCCCCCATTCCCCTATTCCGTCAATTTGATTAGTAAAACTGTTAACTTATTGACGTGGCATAATCCTTTTAGTAATTTTAGCTATTAAACAAATTTTAAAATCTAATTTAAATATAAAAAATAATTTAATAATATTTTAAAAAATAAGATTAGAAAAATAAATTTAAAAAAAAATAAAAATTCCCAGCACCCCAGTAGCCCCACCACCACACCTCCCACCATAACCCAATCCAATCCGCCTAGCCACCCATGACCAGCACTCCGCCATGGTTCAAATATGATCTCCTTACCCAGGTGATATACCTATTCCAAAATATTGATAACATTCTCTCCAATCCACTTAGCCACTTTCACCCCCCAGCCATGGGTTGTTGGGGGCGGTAGTTGGTGATGGAGAAGGGTTGGGTTATGGTGGGAGGTGTGGTGGCTATTTGGGTGGTGGTTTTTTTTTTTTTTTAAAAAAATATTTTTTATATTTAATTTAGATTTTGAGAATTTGTAGATCTAAAATTATTAAAATACATATGTCAAGTTAGTAAGTTAATAATTTTACTAACCAAATTGACAGAATGGGGAACGAGGGACACAGACATAAAACACATGGGGTATATTGACGTAGTTTGGAATATAAAAAATAAAGTGAAATTTTCAATAACATACAAGAGTCACATCGATAATTAAGCCTATAATTAATCACTCATGAGTTGATGATGGCAAACCTATATATTTTTGCCGACTAAAGATATCATGGTCATGTGAGTCATATCAGACTTATTAGCTCTTCTGTTCTTTCAATATGTTGATTATTTGAGACAATTCTCAAAACTTTTATTTTGTGCACTAGCTTTTTTTTTTTTTTTTTCCCTAACACAATCATTAAATCTATATATATATATATATTTGAAGCACACATTTAGATAATAATTCACCGAAATAATTTTCCAAATTCAAAGTAAGGCAACATAAAATATCTCTTAATTGATATTTTATGCAAATATGTCACATGTTTATACCGACCAAAAAAAATATGTATTTATTGGTTTTTTTTTTGGTCGTTAATTCATTTACTTGAGGGAACAAAAGGAGAAAAACAAAATTATAATATTTATGCACACATTTGCTTTTTCCTGACAGGCTGTGATCCTAATCCTTTCTTTACTTCTCCCACCTGCTTCTGCTGGTCCTCATTGATTTGGTGTTTTGGCTGAAATTGTTTTACTAGGCCTAAAACCAGGTGTCAAGCTAATGACCACCTTTTCGTCTATCTGTCTTGGTTCATGTCTAACCGTCGCAGGAAAATGGGATTTCCACATAATTAAGCCCTTTGCGTCTGCATAGTCTTTTCGTGTATCATTAAATATAGGGTAAACTGTAGATGATATGTGATTGATGACAGAGTGTAACTAATTCATTATTCATTCCACTCGGCTGTACTCGCGGATATGAAAGAAATTGTATAAGGCAAGTGTTTGTAATTGGCATGCAACTATAATTGCATAATAAATTTTCGGCCACTCATCTCCAGAACTACTTGCTACTGTGCTACAGGACTTTGTGTACATCTTCACCTATTTTGTCAACATCGTAAGAAAGAAAAAATTATCCAAGTGCCAATTAAAAAGGCTTTGCATTATAGGCACCGCCAGGCACATCATACTCAATTTCAACTCAGCAAAAACTCTAACGTGGTGGCCAAATAGTTCTATATATACAGACATAAACACCTCTAAAGCTAATAGGTTGTGCAAAGTAGCTCTTAGCTAGCAAACAAAACAATGGCTTCCACACCAGGAATTCTCACTGACTGGCCATGGACTCCTCTTGGAAACTTTAAGGTCTCCCTTCACAAACCCTCCCACCTCTCTTTCTCCCTCTCGTCTGTCTTTCATGTACATATTTAACACGAGAACATTTTCGTTCACCACTCTTAATCAATGGTGAACATCGATAGTATGCCATGTGTTGAACTGTATGCTTCAAATGGAATACATTTACTATACACACTTCATTATATATGCATCATGGGTTAATATATGATTATATATGGATCTTTCTTTTTGTGTGTGATGTATTGGGTTTGGCAGCATGTGATCTTGGCTCCTTGGATCATTCATGGCGCATACTCGTTTGTGGTTAATGATGGGAAAGAAAAAGATCTATCTTATTTCCTCATCTTTCCATTTATGCTGTGGAGGATGATCCACAACCAGATATGGATCACTCTGTCTCGATACCAGACCGCCAAGGGCAATGGCCGAATCGTTGACAAACCTCTTGAGTTTGAGCAAGTCGACCGAGAAAGAAATTGGTGAGCATTTATAAAGACCTAAATAAGTTTTAGAACTTAACTTTGACACGTAAACTCGCAATGTAATCTCATAATCTGTCTGAAAACAAAGTATCCAAGTTCTATACTTAAGTAAGGGACTTGTGCCCAGTTAAGATCATGCATCATTGCACTTGAAGTCTTAAATTCGATACTCCCCTCTTTATCGTTTGTATAAAAAAAGTCCCAACTTAGGTTCTCATTAGATAGCATATAATTACTAGAACCTGAACGTCATTTGGGATTTTGTTTTGATTGTTTTTGTTTTTTTGTTTGTTTGGAATTTAGGGATGATCAAATAGTGTTCAATGGGATTTTGTTCTGCCTAGGCAGCAGGCATATGCCTGGGGCTCAAAATCTGCCACTTTGGAGGACAGATGGGGTTCTCTTGACGATTTTGCTGCATGCTGGCCCAGTGGAGTACCTCTACTATTGGCTCCACAGAGCACTTCACCATCATTTCCTCTACTCTCGCTACCATTCTCATCACCATTCCTCTATTGTCACTGAGCCAATCACTTGTAAGAAAAATAACCCTAAATTAATAGGATTTTTCTTCTGAGCATATTTTGTTTAAATAATTTTTTTTACTTTCTATTATTGACTACCTGTTCAATAAAGATAGACCTCATTAATATATATGGGACTTACCTGTATTAAAGAAGTTGTGAGAAATGTAGCCACGAAACGTGGCACAAATAGTAACACTCATTTTATATAAATTTAGTAGGTGAAAATGTTTTAATGAAGTATATGCAAAACAAAAAACTAATAAACAAAGGTAACCTAAAATTGACATGGATTATTATTTTTATTTTATGTATATTTTGCAGCTGTGATTCATCCATTTGCGGAGCACATAGCATATTTCGTACTCTTTGCTATACCTATGTTGACGACTACACTCACGGGGACAGCTTCAATCATATCCTTTGCTGGCTATGTTACTTATATTGACTTCATGAACAACATGGGACACTGCAATTTTGAGCTCATTCCAAACTGGCTCTTCTCCATTTTCCCTCCTCTTAAGTATCTCATGTACACCCCATCGTGAGTCTCTCTCTCTCTCTCTCTCTCTCTCTCTCTCTCTCTCTCTCTCTATATATATATATATATATATATATAACTGATCGTACAGAAGAACCACTTTACATACATAGACTCCAAAAGGAGCGATGCATGTATCGTTTACATAATTTAGAGGTAACAAAAATTACAAGTAATTTCAGACAAAAAAATAATTACAAAATCATTTTCTGTTAGAATAATTATTGTGTTACCATTGATGTTATAATAACATGATCCAATTGAAAAGGAAACGCTTGAACACGTGTACGGAGAGATATCCATGTGGACCACGCTGGTAGAGACACCCGTGTCATGATGTCATGCACAAGTGACGTTCCTCATGTGGCTCATAGCTTGTAATTAATGTTCATTTGGACCCTAATTAGAATTCATACCAGCTGCCAAACCTAAATTTTTTGGGGCTTTCAGCAAATAGGCCTAGTTTATCATGACATGTTATATAAAAGAGTGCTTCTAAGAGCATCTCCACCCACAAGGGCTAAGTCTAAGGCAAAGGCAAGCAAGGGCTGCCACTATTCACGTGAATAGTGTCAGCCTTTGCATTTGTGGTTCCACCCATGGGGCAAAGTCTAGGGCAAGTCTAAGGCAATTACTATTCATTGTACTTTATTTCCTATTTTTTTATACTTTAAACCATTAATTTTGATAACCTTTTAAGATTATATTTTCGGTTGTCATGTGTCACTATTTATTATAAAATTTTTACTTAAAATTTAAGATAACATTTTTCGGATAAAATTTTCAAATAAAATTTTCGGATAAAATTTTCGGTTGCCACGTGTCCATATTTGTTATAAAATTCACATCCCACTCATAGGGAAAATGAATAAAATTGTTAGGTATTTATAGGGAAAATATCCAGAATTTTTTGGTATTTTTTTAAAAAAAATTTGAATTTTTTTCGATTTTTTTTGCAATTTTTTAAGCCAAAAAAAGCAAGGCCGTCAGATTTCTGGAAAAAATTGCATCGGAGGGTCCGGGACGCGCCACGTGGCATATTCCCGTTGGAGCCTGTCGGAAGTGACGTCACGCTGATGTCAGCGAGCGAAAATCAATTTTTTTTTACTGTTGGCGCGTGAATTTCACGCGCCAACGGTAAAAAAAATTTGAGTTACTGTGCGCTGGCGTCAGCGTGACGCCAGCGCTGACGTCACCAAACTCGGGCTTCAGCCCGGGCAAGACTTGCCCTTGGGCTTGATCGGGCTCGTGGGACCCACCACGAAACCGAGCTGCGGGCCTTGCGCTGGAGCCATCTCGGGCTCGCCCAGGGGGCCTTTCACCCGGTTTCCTATGCGCGCTGGACGTGCTCTAAACGAACTTTAAAAGTAACTGAATACACCATATTACTAAACTATTTATTGAATTATTAATTTATTCTAATATAAAATGATCAAAAATAATATATTGAATTGTGAAATAAATAAAATTTTAATAAGTACACCTTACTCACTATATTCAAACCTTATCATACATAGAAAAGTCTTCGTATTGCTTGGTGCTCACGAATAACGCAGTGAATACTAGTTTAGGATTAGTATTACGAAATTAAAGATTTTGATGAAATCCAAAATCTGAAAAGATGGCACAAATTCATGTAAAAAGAGAAACTTGGTTTATGATTGATATTAGAGTGTTGTACTAGGGCTATTTTTGGTAGTTAAATACGGTGTACTTAGTTAATTTTACATTTTGATTAAAATATTAGGGTTAACTTAGATTATAGGGTGCACTCAGTTAATTTTAGGGTTCGTTTAGCAGCACTCTATATAAAATTTCTTAGGCTTTTGGTTCATATGAAAGGAGATTTGGGGACAAAAAATTAATTACTTTATCATGCTTGGTAAGTTCAGGCACGTGAAATAGTTGTTTGACACATCCTTGGAAACTTTGGGAAAATGGACCATCATTAAATGCACATTTTTCATGATCATTTTGTTCCATTAACAATTTAGAATTACAATATAACATTAAATCCATTTTTGTTAGTGTTGTTGAATGAACCTTAAAATTAATTGAGTATACCCTATAATCTAAGTACATTCTAATATTTAAATTAAAATACAAAATTAACTAAATACACCCTATTTAACTACCAAAAATACCTCTAATACATCCTAACGCTGCAAAATAAGGTCTATCAGATTTACAAGATCTTTTACATAATCAAGAGAGTATAAGGTTTCTATAGGATTAATTGTTTTCAATTATCCAAGGATGCTAGAATTGATGTGGAGAAGGAATGTAATGATATGATCTATTTGTCGTGTCTTGAGAAGCTTTCCGTGGAAAAGGAGGGGGAGGAGGAAGAAGAGGGCGCAGAGAGAGAATTTGTTATTGGTAAAAAAATTTACAACCTAAACCAGAAAAACCAAAATTAATACCTCTTTTGATGACTCATTCGACATGTCTGAAGCATTCATGAGACTTGTTTGCTTCAATGAATTACTAAATGATGACGAAACAAATTATTGGAGTTAATATTAAGGTTTTTGGAAGTAAATTTTTTCACTTACGTTTGATTAGGGTTGAATATGGTGAGTAGAGTGTACTTATTAAAATTATATTTATTTCACAATTCAATATATTGTACTTATTAAAATTATATTTATTTCACAATTCAATATATTATTTTTTGTCATTTTATATTAGGGTAAATTAGTAATTTAATAAATAGTTTGAAAAAAAATTAAACAAACTTTGTTTTATATTCCTACGCAAACCAAACATGGGAAATGAAATAAAATGGTATTTTCTATTTACTTTTCCACCATTATCGAACATGGGAAATGAATATTCTATTTCTCATCCTTTGAAAAAATACATGAGAAATTATTTCCCATCAAATCCTTATTAGAAGACATAAGTGCTTTTGTTAAAAGTACTTTTAGTAAAAGAACATTGAAATATTTGTTAAAAATCTAAGTGCTTATTGAATGTGCCTTTTCAAAAACGGCTTTTATTACTCATAAAGTACATTAAATTTTTATTATGTTAAACGTGATAATTAGAAGTGCTTTTACTTGTCATATATTATCGGTCATATGATATATCTTTAAGACTCTAAATTTCTGACCACACAAATCACATGATATATCATTATCCATGATTGATTCAATGTCGACATATGCAGGTTCCACTCTTTGCATCACACGCAATTCAGGACCAATTACTCACTCTTCATGCCAATCTACGACTACATCTATGGAACCATGGACAAATCTTCAGATTCTCTCTACGAAACTTCACTCAAGAGAAAGGAAGAAACACCAGATGTCCTTCATCTAACTCATCTAACAACACCTGAGTCCATCTATCATCTACCGCTAGGATTTGCTTCCTTGTCCTCTAAGCCCCACACATCACACTGGTACCTATGGTTGATGTGGCCTGTGACACTGTGGTCCGCGATGCTTACTTGGATCTATGGCCGTACATTTGTGGTTGAGCGGCAGCGTTTTGACAAGCTAAGATTACAAGCTTGGGTCATACCCAAATACAGCTTGCAAGTACGACCATCATGAACTTTTTACTTCTAATTTATAGGTCACTTATTATTTTATTTTTTAATGAGATTTGATCTGTTATTTTTTGGTTTTATAAATTAATTGCAGTACTTCTTGCAATGGCAAAATGAAGCTATCAATGGTTTGATTGAGGAAGCCATACTGGAAGCAGAGGAAAAGGGTGTCAAAGTTTTAAGTTTAGGTCTCTTGAATCAGGTAATCAATTAGGGACTCGTTTGGTTGTTTGGTTTGAATTGAATTAGAGTGGAGCTCAAGTCAGTTTTTATGAATCATATCCGTCTAGATGAGAGATTTATAAGGTAAAGGTTGGACTGTTACCTAATTAATAAGTCCATTCCCAGTATTTATAAGTTCACAAGGACCACAACATTTTTTCTAATTTAGCCTAAATTCTACTTAATTTGTTTTCTGACAATTTCTAAACCAATTAATAATGGAATTGAGGTGGATATGTATTTAATGTTAAAGACTCAAGGTAGCTTTATATTGTGGCACCCTTAATTAATGCCAAGCTCCATATTCTGGCACCTTTTTTTTTGTTTTTTGTTTTTTTGGTACCTTTTTTTGTTTTGTTTTGTTTTTTCATTTTTCTCAATGCTATACCAATAGCTGTAACAAGTAAGAAAAACATGTAATCTTTTAATTATTTCGGTTACAAAATTAAAAAAATTAACATAAAACTTTGCAAAATATGCAGGGTGAGGAGCTGAACAGATACGGGGGTCTATATGTTCACAGGTATCCTGAGCTGAAAATGAAGGTGGTGGATGGAAGTAGCTTAGCTGTGGCTGTAATCTTAAACAGCATTCCAAAAGGGACAACCGAAGTTCTTCTGAGAGGCAACCTCACCAAGGTTGCTTATGCCACTGCCTTTGCTTTGTGTCAGAAGGGTATCCAGGTAAATTTATGCATCACCTATAAACAGGGACGGAGCTAGAATTGCAAAATTAAGGAGCCGAAATAAAAAATACAATTATACCTAACACCTAAATATATTCAAGAGTTACATGTGAGAGCTTAATATTTCTAACTTAGCCATGAATAAACCCTCTCTTAAAACTCTCTGATTTTTGTCCTTCCTTCTCGGTTCTCTGATTTCTATCCTTTCTTTTGTCCATTCAATCTATATTTTCTTCTCCTTAATCTCTTATATTCTTCTTTGTTCTATTGTTTGAGTGCTTAATTAAATACCTGCGGATTGTCCTACATCAATTGATATTAGAGCCAAATTTTGGTTTAGATGGGGCCATTAACTTTAATTATAAGTTGTCTAAAGTGACATAAAAAATCTGGGGCCAGAGCCACTCTGACATGTTGGGTCTAATCATCTACGAGACGATGTTTTTTCCAATATCCTAACATAAATTGTGATAATTTCAGGTAGCTACTTTGAACCAGACCGAGTATTTGAAGCTAACAAAATCATTAAATGTCACTGACAGTCGTTTGGTCCTTGCAAGAAGTTATGCCCAAAAGGTATCAATTATCTGCTACAGATGTTACCTTCTTTAATCCTATTTTGCTGTTATATTTTGGACACTTAAGAATGATATTAAAAATGTGCTAATTAATTGAATTTGCAGATTTGGTTAGTGGGAGATGGATTGAGTGAAGAAGAACAACTGAGAGCACCGAAAGGAACATTATTTGTTCCTTTCTCCCAATTCCCACAAAAAAAACTGCGTAAAGACTGCTTCTACCACTACACTCCAGCAATGAAGACACCCCCATCTCTTGAGAATGTTCATGCTTGTGAGGTAATTAAGCAATTGTTTTATTTTTTCTTGTTATTAATTAGTAAATTATGACTAATATATATTTTTATGTTATTAATTTGCATTGTTAATTATGTTATTAACAGAATTGGTTGCCAAGAAGGGTGATGAGTGCATGGCGCATAGCAGGCATAGTGCATGCCTTGGAAGGCTGGAAGGAGCATGAGTGTGGGTACAACATGTCCAATATTGACAAAGTTTGGCAAGCAACTCTCCAACATGGCTTTCAGCCTCTCATGATCTCTACCACCCACACCAAAAATTAGTTGGCTTCATCAAAATATTAATGACATGCACCCTCTTCTTTATTATAAGTAGTCCCTTATTTCTGTTGGGTTTTTAATTATGTGACTATTATTATGGCTTTTGGCTTTTGGCTTTTATGTAACTCTGTTGTCATGGCTTTTATTATCATGGTGTGTATCAGTTACTGTATTGCGGATATAACTATTTATTGAAGTAGTATTCATTTCAATAATGACGGATTCATAATTTGAAAGTCGATTAAACGAAATTTACCAACTAAACTCACCAATACAAGCAAATTCTATTAATAAACATAAAAAATACACCAATATATAATTTACATAATATATTTTATATATTTCTTGAAATTAATTAAAAACAACAATCTATGTTGCATGTTAAGAGGAGGATATGACAGTTAAAATATTTTATTATATATATATATTGTTGTAAATGCATGAGTTGGTGGATGACCACCATACCTCTTAGCATTCACCCTTTCTAATTCTATATGTAACCTATACACTAAATACCATAGTTATGAGCTAATAATTTATGAGTTGTTAATGTCTTCTTATCACTGTAAGCCTATAAATAAGAGGTCTTACCAGGATAAGATATACAAGTTGATTGTCACAAATTCTATTGTCTTTCTCTACTTTCCAATTCTCTCTACAATTTTCTCTCAATTATATAACATGTTATTAGCATGAGCCTCTAACCACTTGAGGTTTTGTTTTTCTATCTTAGAAATAGAATAGTTTCCTCTTATATATTACAAGTATAGAACTCTTGTTACATAGGATTTGACAAATGAAAAGAAGTGCATCAACAAAAGAAAACTGAACAACAAAATTCCAAACAAATAAGTTATTTTATTTTTATTTTCATTTACATATCTAGTGCATATGAAATTTGACATCTTAATTTTTTGTGACTTTAATATACACTAGCGTGAAAATGCCACCCTATGCTTTTGTGGAAATGTTAGTACATACATTCTGACTGTGACCTACTACTTATTCATAAATCATGTGGTACCTCGTAAATCTAGTTCTCCAACTATTTTAATATGAAAAAAGTTATAGTTTGTTTATTTCAAGATACAACTAGGACTGTCCAATTCTATTCAATGTATTGAATTTTTCACCTCATACGACGCTTACCTATATGACAATTTAATGAACTTTTTAGAATTCCAGTTTGTTACGTAAGGTAATTTAAAACTCAGATATGCTAAATAAGAGAAGACTGCATAATTGAAGGAGATTGCACAAACTATCAAGGAGATGAAGTGAAGAAGACAAGGTAGGAATCCCGACAAAGCAATTGATCGGTTTCTGATACGATCAATTCTCAATGCTAAGCTTTTGATTGGAAATTCTTGTTGGCTTATTTCATCCTGCACACAACAGAAGAGAGTAGTTGAAATGTCACGTAAGTTGTGTCAATAAGAATCAAACCATTATAACAAAGCTAGGCCTAATGTGCTTGTAGCTCTTGAGGTGCAAATCTCATGCGAACCTGGCCAATAAGCACGCAACTAATTTTGATCAGCTCCAAATCCTGTATCAAGACCCCAAATTTGAGTTGACTACTTTTGATCAGCTAGGTCTAATAACAAACAATTCGTCTATCTGAACATACTTATTGATTGCTAATGTAATTGCTTATTGATTTGCAGTATGTTAACAGATACTTTGTTCAAATGCATAAAATATGCAACTCTTGCATACATGAGTTGATTAATGCTCTGCAGAGAGAGAGAGAGAGAGAGAGAGAAATTGTCATCCACGAAACAATAACTGATGAATCTAATGGTAAATACATGGCTAGAAAAGGTAGTGATGGGAACTTAGTAATATCAATTGTAAGAAGACCGTCATTAGCTTTTCAAGTATTTATGTGCAGAAATTTGAGGAGGCGGCTTTTTTAACAAAGGTTGCCAAAATTTAGCTGCTCTTTTAAGAATCACAGTTTTTATTAAACTTTTCAACAATAGCAAAAAATAAGGAGGTGCAAGGCCTAAGAAGCAAATGAAAGTGGTTACCCTCCAAATCAAAAGTCCAATGCGCCCCAATTTTTTACTATTGTTGAACGATTTCATAGAAACTGAAGTTGTTAAAAAGAGGGAGAAAATCATCACAAGTTTTGTTAAAAACCATTTGGAAAGAGCATGGCTTTTGCAGCAGATAGATTTTTGGTGAGAGTTTCCACTTGCATCAGCTGAAGTGTGAGAATTGTGAGGAGAAGTAGCTTTTGTGATGATGTTGATGGAGTGGTTCATCATCATAATTTGGTTGAGTTCTTCCACATCTTGCTTGTGCACCAAACGGAACCCACACTTCTTTATACCCGAGTAATATATTCTGTCAGGGTAAGCGTCAGAAAAACTATGGAATGAAATCTTCATCTGACTGCATTCTTTGTCGACTACATAATGATATACACAAGATACCCAAAGGTGAGGTGACACAAGATGGCCTTTAGTAATGGGATTACTACGCACACAGGCACCTTCTCTTGGGCGACATTCAATTTGAGAATTGGTAGAAAGGTATTGAGGTGGATTGGGGTGATCCACAGGGGCACCTTCTTCAAAGACATCACAAAAAGCAATCCAAATCGAAGTGGTACATGAAGGTAGCTCCACAATTAAGGAATATCCTACACTTTGATTATTGAACCACTCTGGAATTCTACTTCCAGGTGTTACAATTTGGAAAGCGGGAATATTCCAACGAGGTACCTGTACCATGTATAGGTTAGTAACTTGAGTATTTATTATTATACTATCATCGCAAACAAAGAGAGACAGAGAGACAGAGAGAGAACCTGAAGAAATCTCCAATCCATAGCAATCCAGAGCATTCCAAGTATTATACTCTCATCGCAGCCTTCATTCTCAACCAATCCAAAGCAATTCACACATCTCAACTTAACATATCTTCTTCCTTCTTTTATGCTCAACTTTGGCAACATTGTTAAGGAAGTGCAATCGTCTGTGTTCATGTAAATTTCGCAGAAGCCTTCATTATCAACGAATCCAAAGCGGAGATGGGGCAATTGTTGAAGCCTTTGGCACCCATTCACCTTAAGTGACTTAAGCTTAGGAAGACATCCAATGCTTGGAGGAAGGCTAACAAAATTGTTTCGACTAAGGTCTAATTCTTCTAAAGAGGACAAGCAGCCAATATCAACGGGAATATCCCCTTCACAAAGACCACAATCATTGAGATCCAAAAACTTCAAAGACCATAAACCATGTACCGAACCCAACACAAAAGCTTTTCTTTGAAGGCCCCACCAAAACCTTGATTTGTCACTAAATGTGTTTCTACTAAAGAGCCATTCAAGAGACTTCAAATTACAAATTTCGCTCGGAAGACCTAAGAGATTTTCACAATTGCCTACATTCAGAAAAGTAAGGCCAACAAGACGTCCAATTGATGAAGGTAATTTCTCAACGGGCGTCCCTTTTAAATCAGGAGTTGAAATTTTTTTCATTTGTCCTGAAAATTCTGGAATCTTTTTCAGTTTTGAGCAACCCTGAAGATATAAATATATAAGAGAATCCATTTCTATCTCCTTTGGAAGACTCTTAACACTTTTGCATCCATTTAGTATTAAATGTGTAAGCCATTTGAGATCTGCGACGGATGGGTGAATCTCAACTAAATTCTCACACCATTGAAGATTCAACACCTTGAGTTTTGGAATGCCAGTGAAAATTGGGGTTGTTGCCAAGTTTCGAGAGAAACTAAGGCCTATGTATTTCAAATTGGGCAAGTCCTGTACAATATCACATGAAAAATGGTAGAATATATAATTAGCAATAGAAAAAAATTAAACTTTTAGTTTAGTTTTTCAAAAAATTCGTAAGATGGCATATGGTCAGTAATCTTACAATTCTTTCATCCCAGAGCCCAACTAGTTTGCTGTGCCACATCTTAAGCGAAACAAGTTTATTCAATTGAAAATTTGATGGGAGATATTTGGAAGAATACCGATTCCATTTCATAATTCTTAATGAATTAGGAAGAATTCTGGGGATTGAGGAAATGATCACATTATCAACTTCAAGAAATTTCAGGTTAATCATCTTAGAGAATGCTTCACAATTCCAATATCCACCTTTCAAGCTCCGCCATTCTTAAGGCAATGCCTTGAATTTTGTTAGTTGCCTGTAATAAAGAATATAAAAGGAAAAGTTAATTCGAGAAGTAAGTCTAGTATTGAGTTAAAAAGAAATCAAATTTCTTTTTTTTTTTTTTTAAAAAAAAGAAGGTATTTTCTACATAATTTTAAGAGCTAATGGAAGGCCTCCCACATAATTTACAAAGCACTTGGACAATTCCAAAAAACCTTCCTCAGGCTCAAATTTTTTAAAGGCGTTCAGACCAAAGAGCTCAAGAGCCTCGTCATCGCCAAATCCCTCAACCTTATATGATATCTCCATATCATGCTTTTTAACCAACCGTTTATCTCTAGTTGTAATGATGATTATACTCCCCTTGCCAAACCAATCCTTTTCCTTAGCAAATTTCTCTAGTTGGCTTGATGCATTCACATCATCAAGAATGAGAAGAACCTTTTTATTACATAAGCAATTCTTAATGAAATAGGTCCCCCAGTCTTCATTCAAAACTTGAGTAATTTGTTTCTTCAAGACAGGGAAAAGAAGCTGTGTTTGTAGATCAACAAGACAGTTACCTTCAGAAGCCTCTCTAACATTAGCAAGAAAGCAGCTAACTTCAAAATGAATATATATGCTTTCATAAACAAGCCTAGCAATGGTTGTCTTGCCAATGCCTCCCATCCCCCATATCCCTACAAAGCGAACATCATCTGTAGGATCTAAAAGCAAATCCATTTGCTCACGTGTAAACTTAATTCCCACTAACTCTGTGGAATCTAACAATTTGAATGTGCGATGCACTTTCCTCCATACCCATTCAACAATCTTTTCAATGAGCTTTCTTTCACACGTACAAGGAAGAACAATGATTAAGTCAGAAGCCATAGATATAACAAGGTCTGAAGGTACATCAAAGTGAAAATTGGCTTACGAAATACCCAAGTATATATGGAGAAGTTGCTTATTCATTTTTTGAATTGAACCCAGATAAATTGGCAACTTCTGTTAAAGCAGCTCTCCAGCGCTTCACCTTTTCTATATCTTCCCTAAACCTTTTCTCATGCTCGGCGAACGCGCCTGCAAAAATGCCACTTTGTATTCGCACATCGGAGGGATCCACATTAAAAAACATAGGCAGAACTGTGTCGTTGGATTTCATGCATTGGAGATTATTTGTAAGTTCATCCAAGCACCAGGAAGAAGAAGCATAGTTTGGCGAGAGAACAACGATTGCAAGCCTTGATTCTTGGATTGCTTTGAAGAGCTCAGAAGAAATAGTTGTCCCTCTTTCAAGCTTTGGATCATCCATGAATGTTTTGATGCACCTGTGCTGTAATTCGTGGTATAAATGGGATAAAAAGCTATTTCGAGTGTCTACACCCCTGAAACTTAAAAACACATCGTAGTTCCATTGAGGAGGAGCCGACTGATCAGCTGAAGGAAGAAAGGCAGAGGCTCTTTGGGTGCTCAACGCCATTGGAAATCTGCTGCTTCTGCTGTAAATACTACTCAATGAAACAAGAACTTCGCTAATTAAATATTCAAAAATCAAAGCACTCAACTGATCATAAATGGCTTGAAAAATCAAAAAGATTGAAATTGAAATTTGGAAACTTAGGGGCGTTGAAGGCATATAATGCAGCAGAACAAGTTTCAGAGCAACTGGGTAAATTTGGATAGTCAAACATGGTGTTAATTTGGATCATCTAAGCAAACAGGTCAATTTGGACCATGTTAGCCAGAGAGAATTGGTAAGACCAACAATATGAAGCAAAGCTAACAGCCTCAGAAAAGAGACACAGAAAGAAAGAGACAGAAGTTGGAAACCGTGTAGTTGCGAGGCGAGCACGCGGTTTCTCTTGGGTCAATGAAGACTATCGGGCCAATTATTTATTTTTATTTATTTAATTTTATTCTTGGTGTGAGAAAAGGCAATTACCTGATATTTCCCTCAGATCAATCAATAATATAATTTTTTTGTTAAAGAATCAAGGATATTCCCTTCTGGCATGAAATCCCCACCATCTACAAAATCATTTGAATACAAATGCTTATTAATATTCCCAATATGAAGTAAGCATTGACTCAAAATTCATTAATTAGTCACCTCATCTGCAAATGCTTCGCCCAAAGAGCAATATAACTCTGCACAAATCACAGCCCAACCCAGTTTTGTTAGGGCAATTTGCAGTGATCACAGTGGGTTCCCCAACCTTCTCCGCCTTGCTAATTACCACAACATCCTGGAAAGCTCAGTGGCAACAGAGAAAATGTGAACCAAAACGCACTGCATGCCAAAGTCAACAAAATTTCCTGTCCATGGACTCACTGCAACCTTCTCTGCCTTCCTTTTTTTATTTTATTTCTCACTGTGTGTTTCCTAAGAGACTAGTGTGCAAATATGATCAAGTTTTCTACTTGACAAATTAAAATCTGTACAAGTACTTCCTATCTCTTAGCTTGAGCCTTGAAATATAAATATGAATTTAACTCGGTATACCAACTTCATATCTCTGTTTTACTAAAATCACAAGAAAAAAAGGTCCAAAATGGATTAAAATCTGTAAAAAAATCATTCTTATCTTATAGCTGGAAAGGGAAGAATAAATTAAACTAGAGTTGTTGTCAAATTATTAAATAAAGATCAAAACCAAATTGTACCAACTTGAGATCTCTGTTTTATAGAAGAGAGTCGGGTCAAAGGAAAATAAAGGTGAAGGAAATTACCCGAACAACACCCTCCCTAGCTGACAAAACAAGAATACCTGAACAAGAAACAGCTCCAGGGCACTCCCTCTCCACTGGTTCTTTAATTTCTTCAATGTACCTAAAGCTTCTCATCCAAAAGCTCATGGTCTGAAAAATAGCCAAAAAGAAAAGAATTAAAACAGGGGAGTAAGTACTGATCTATTGGATAAAACGTAATTCGGCTCTATATAGGTTTCAGAAACAAACAAAACTTAAAAAAAAAAAAAAGGTTTTTAGGTCTAATGGTCCCTAAATTTTGACCCGATTTGCATTTTGGTCCCTTAGTTTCCAAAATCGTTACCGTGATCCTTCAACTTCACTTTCGTTAGGACAAATAGTCCTGCTATCGATTTTGTTATCTTTTATGTCCAATGCATAGGCAAAATGGTATTTGTGTATTATTTCAAGCAGTTTCTCACTCCTTATTGCTCATTTCTTTATGAGATTTGTCAATTTTCCTTTTGCACATTCAATACATGTTTTATCCTTTTCATGGTGGTTAAGTGGTGGAAGAATTGATTCTTTGCTTAAGAGATTCATTCTTTCTTTCGAGACATGTCCAAGTCTCTTATGCCACAGTGTGAATGATTATGTATTACAAGACTATTTTGAGCTTGTCACATTTATCATCTCTGTATTTTGATTTGGCAATTTGCAGTTCAGACGAAACATTCCATCAATCAACAATCCGTTACCAATAAAACTTTTATATCTGAAAATAGAGAAATCAGACTCATCAAACTCAAACTTTTACAAGTTTCCTAACTGATAAGAGGTTCCTTGTCACAGAAGGAACATAAACGACATTAACTAATTCCAAAATAAAACCTGACTGCAACTCAAGACTAGCTAAACCAACAAAATCTACTCTTAACTTTTTCTCCATTTCCCACGAACACCTTCAAGTCATCCTTGTTGGGCACCCTCTTTGTTTTGAATCCCTGCAAAGAGTTAGTCACATGAACTGTTGCACCACTGTCTAACCACCATGAATTAGATAAAACTTCAACTGTATTAGATTCATAAATCACATAGATGTTTTCATGATTACCTTTTTCCTTTTGCTTGTCCAACCAACGTTTGTATCTTCTGCAATCTCTCTTCAAGTGTCCAAATTTCTTGCGGAAGAAACACTTCAAACCTACTGGACCCATGCCCTTCGTAGTCTCATCTTTCCTTTGCTGCTTATCTGCATTCCTGTTTTTGGTCTATTCATTTGGTTTGAATTTAGCATCCTGAACTAAATACACTTGTTCTTTGCTTTTGTCCTTTCTAATACTTTGTTCTTCCTGCACACATATACCTCTCAAATCAGCAACTGACCATATCTCCTTCTGAGCAATATAAGTAGTTTTCAACTGTCTATAAATGTTAGGTAGAGAGTTAATGGCGTAGTGCACCATCATGGTTTCATCTACATTGACTTTCAGGTCTTTCAGCTTGTTTCCTATCTCAACCATGTTCAGAATGTGGGTCCTTATGCAGCCTTCTCCATTGTATTTCATATATGTCAGTTGGCTCATGAGTGTGCCTATTTCAGCTTTCTTGGATCCTTAGAAATTTTCTGCAATAGCTTCAATGAACTCCTTAGCATTCTCAATTTCAGTAATACTGCCTCTGACTTCTTCTGAAATAGATCTCCTCATGATCAGAATTGCCATTTTATTGGCCTTAATCCACTTTGCATATTTTGCCTTAGTCTCAGCAGATGCATCATTTGCAGGCACTGATAGAGCTTCATCATTGAGAACCATTTCATAATCCAGAAGTCCAAGAGCAATTTCCACATCTTCTCTCCATTTCTTATAATTTGAGCCAGTGAGAGTTCGAATCGAGTTATGATTGACTGTACGTGTTTTAAAACAAGATAAGCACTTTATATAAACAACTTTCCCCAAAACTTTAATCAAACATACTTAACTCACATCTTTGGACAGTAAATTAAGCATGCTTATTGACACTGGAAAACAAATATATGTGAATTTCCTAAGCAAAAGATCTTCCACATCTTTGGATAGAAGAAAATCTTTCATTAATCCATATCTATCCATATCCCATGTATATCCACCATGATAAAAACATATCAAACTGCTTACATCTTTGGACAGAAAGCCTTTCGACATGTTTTGCATCATGATGCAAATTTTTAGATCATAAACTTTGAATACAGTGATCATGCAGTAATTGAATCGCTTTGGCTCACTCAATCACTACACAAGGATTGTAAGCATTGATCTATAGAAACCATAAAGAACATGATAAAGTTCAACTTTATACTGTTATCATGTCATGCTTTATAACTTAAAACTGTCAGTTTATTTCTTTTAATTTTCCTGCACGAGATTTGTTAGGTAGAACATGATATAACTAGGCTCTGATACCACATGTTAATCTTGTAAGTTGTAACACGTTGAATACTAACTTGAGTCCGACATGGTGCTGGAGCAGATCAATTTGCACAAAGCTATGGAAGGTTCTTCTCCTTAGATACTGATCTTTATAGCTATATGATGGGTGAATTTCTAATTAGCTTAGGTGTATCGGATCTAGGAGGGAGCCTTCTATTTATATGCATCTATCTAAGTGTCTTGTCCATCAAGAAACACTTAGAGATATCCTTCATGTGATAGAATTAATATGTTCCAATCCTTGTAGAACTAGGAACCCTTAAGCCTTTTATTAACCATCTTAAACACTGTTTACAGGCTGCCTAATCGAGATGGGTTTTGGGTCTTTGATAAATAATAAGTCTTTGCAATCCTTTATTGATTAGAAGATCACTTCAGTAGGTTTAAGGCAATAAACCTTCTTACAGTTTTTCCACCTTGCAGGACATATAGTGCCTTAGTTTGGTTGGTTTTTCTTGTTCTACATGGTATGTATTGATACTGCATCATTTTGAATTCTTACTGTGTAGCTGATTGATCTGATTTTTAATTAATTTCATGAGGTAGGTCCACATTGGGTTTTGCATATTTGCGGCGATAGCTCCTCCAATTGTCTTGAATGGGAAATCATTGATCTAAGTTCTACCCTTTACCTTTTTTTATTTATTTTTATTTTTTCGTTGTTAGTGTTTTCGTGATTTTGTTTGTGTCTTGAGTATAATATTCTCTAGTCAGTTGGCTGAGCAATGACAATTTAGCATGGAAATTACTACTAAGTCATAGTACATTTTGACAAGCCATCCGTGAAAGGAAAATGACTTGCCTTAGCTTTTGCATTAAACACATATTTCAGCGATTGGAAGTGTAACACTAATAACTGAAATGGGGAAGCGCCATCCTGAATTGCAAAAAACTGAGCATCAACATGTCTACTTGAGTTTCCTTGCTGGAAAATATTCATTTAGCATGAGCAGTATGATAACTATATTGTCTGGAATTTTGGGTACCTTAAATTTTTTTGTATGGCTTTTACATTGACTAATACCTATGCATAGGTACATTTAGAGGTCGTCAACGGGCTTGGCCCAAATTTTATGGGCTTGAATTGGACGGGGTTGGGCTTCAAAGAGGTAAGAGAAAATAATGAGTCAGGTCGGGTTGGTGTTTTTCAGAAAATTCAAAGCCAAGCTTGCCCCATGAGCTAGGCCTAAGAAAGCCCACCAGGCCGTACTGGGCCGGGCCCCTCCAAATAGACCTACTTTGTTTTTCTCTTCTTTTTTGCGGAATAAATCTTTGTCCACATACGAAAAAGGAAATGTTGGCCATCATTTTTGCAATGGAGAAATGGCCGCCGTACCTCGTCGGATCCCACTTCAAAATCATCACTGACCACCAGACATTATGCCACCTCCATGATCAGCGTATTACCACACCGGCACAACACAAATGGCTCGCCAAGTTGCTAGGCTACAATTACACCTTAGAATACAGAGCATGGAGTCTAAATAAAGTTGTTGATGCTTTGTCTTGTCAATCCAAAGATGTTACCCTTCTCGCGATTTCTACTCTAGTGTTTGATGGTATTGTTGACATTAACAAACAATTTTGTTTTAGAATTATTTCGTAACATTTGCTTTGGCTCGAATAAGCGTGAAGAAACTTCAGTTAAGTCAAGGAAATATTGAATCACACCATTTGCACTTACTTCAACAAAGGAAGCGTGGACCTCTTCAATAAAAGATTTATTTATTTATTTTTATATAGATCTGCACTCCCTGGGATCTATAAACCTTTTGGATATCATTAACCAAAGAGATACGTCTTTGTACTATAGTTAGCTCAGCATAACCAATTATTCGTGATTGATTAGATCATTGATGCAAAAAATATCCAAACCTCTATAAAATTTCTTAAAAGTAAAAGTATAAGAAGCTCTTGGAAAGATCGAATAGACAAGTAATTCGCCTTATTAATATCTCAAATCAATGATGGGTTCTGCAATATTTTGTTCATTAGTTACTCTAGATTATTTCATTTCCATGTAAAGATCATTTTCTTCACAAGTACGCTCACCTACTTTGCCAAATATGGATACACCCCCATGGGCTTTGGCAATGTTGATCAGTTTGCCCTCTACACTTCTGATCCCGATACTATCACCATTATTCATGCTCTTAGTACCAACATCACAGCGCCATCAGGCTTCTCTTTTAAGAATCAACTCTTCTTGTATCAGAATCTCATTTTTGTACCCCATACGTCAGATTGGCATCTCAACATTTTCATCGAATTTCACTCTTCTCCTGTGGCAAGCCACTCATGGACTGATCACTACTCACCTCGTCACTATCCGTTGCCGTTTTGCTTTCCTTGAAGGCAACTTTAGCCATTCTATCCTTATGGTTCAGTTATTTACCTTTTCTTACGTGGCAACCAACAGATTGGCCCTAACAAACCTTTGTATAAATTGCTATAGCATCAATGAGAAAAGGCAGGATAGAACTTTGCCAATTACTTATTTATCTATTTCATTTCCTATGTTTTCAATACTCTGTACTAATACCTATCACAAGGCCTCCTAGCCAACCGAGTACTTGGAGGAGCTACGCAATCTGGAAGATCTATGGAAGGCTGCTTTTCCTGTTGCGTCAGAGTGGGATAATTTGGACAATGTGTATCGATTCTAGTGGGATTCCCACAAATCTCAAACAAGCATCCGAAAAAAGGGGTAGGCTGTATGGGATTGGGAACGTCAACAAAGTCTATCTCGTTGGCGGTACGGAGCTCAACACATCCCTTTCAATGGAAACATATATTTTACAAAAAAATTAGCATTTTTATTATAGATATCTATCTTGTCTATCTACTTACAAGACCAATATCAACGTGATATTTTATGTCACCAGTCTTTATGAGATAAAGTGAGATACTCAATAATTTCAATTTTTATATAACTAATGGAGGAATAGAAGTTCCTCAGTTTTTATTCAATCATGTAAGGGCCAGAAGATTCCTAGATTTCAATCCTTATAATATAAATATTTGTGGACTTGAAGTTCCCCAATTCTTAAAAGGCAAATGAAGACCTGAAGCTCTTGGATTTATTTTTCATTGGAACCAGAAGTTTCAATAATTTATTTTATTGCAATATTTTAATTTTTGTTGTATTTTATTTTTACTTAGTTCTTTTCTTTAGTGTTATTTTTGTTTTATGCAAGGACCCGAAGCCCCTAAATTATTTAATTAAATAAAGACCCAAAGTCTCTTAGTTCTCAATCCATATAATATCTATACAAGGACTTGGAGTACTGCAATTCTCAGAAAGTAAATCAAGACTTGGAGTTCTTTGATTTTTCTCTAACTTGGAACCAGAAGTTCCAACAATTTATTTTATTTCATTATTTTAACTATTATTTTATTTTTATTGTTATATTCAGTTATTTGTTTTCATTTCAATAATTTATATTTAAGGACCTGAAGTTCCTCATATGATACAAAATTCAGATATCTTATAACCCGAAGTTCTTATTATGTATAATCCAAACTATAAGTTTCGGCCATATGGGCATTAAAATAGGTAAATTCTAGAACATGAAGTTCTAATTGTGTCAACCTCCAAATTGATATTTCAATAAGTGCATATGTATTATGATTTTGGGCTGAAAAATATACATCATGATAAGAACCTGAAGTTCCAACATTATTTGGATTCATGTCTTCTATTTTTTTTATTTTATAAATTTTATTGTAGTTTTATTTTTATTACCTTGAACAATTTCATATTACTACAAATTTGGATATGCAGTTGAAAACCATATATTCTTTTTAATTTGATATATGCACCCGAACCTGAAGTTTCAGATATATGTTAATATATATCCAAAGTTCATAATTGTCTATTGAGATTAGTATTAATATGAACACGTAGTTCATATCTTGTCAAGAACCTGCAGTTTTGGCATAACATAAATAAAATGTTAATTGAACCTGAAGTTCAGAATCAAATGACCTTTTTTTTTTTTTTCTTTTATCTTTATCATGGTTTCCATAGTGGAATCAAAAGATTGGAACTTTCAAGTTCATTGGTTCTTAGTTTTTATTATTCTTATATTTTATTAGAACTTGTAGTTCTATATCACACAATCTAATTGGAACTAAAAGTTCTTCAATTATCATATCTATGCTATTGCTATCAAATTGAGACTGAAAGACCTTTGATTCATATTTAGTTTTGAACATATTCTTAAAATCAATACTTTTATATAATCTTTTTGAACTTGATGTTCAAGATCAAATTCAGTCTATAGCCATTAGTTTTATTTATGACTTGCTAGAACCCGAAGTTCTATACTTTAAAACTTGAAGTTCAAAACTTTTTAAAATTTCAGTTTATAATAGAAATTTACGAATATCTTCATATTAGAACATGTAATTTTATAAATTAAATTTATATTAAAACCGTTTGATATATTCAATTTATCTTTATAACATTCTATTTTATGTTTCATATTTTATCATATTTTATTTTTATTTTTAGAACTAGATGAGATTATTATTGTAAGTTTTTTGTTTTATTTTAAAAAATTAATACTACTTTATTGTCTTTGTGAATTATTTATTTATATCTTATTTGGACCAGAAGTTTCATGTTATGCAATTAGTTGAAATTAGAAGTTTCATTATACATATTTGAAATACAAAATTTAATTTGAGATTATAAAAATATGAACTATTTGAAATGACATACTTAATTCAAAACCTGAAGTTTTGATTACACATTTTAATCAAAACCTGGAGTTTCGGATATTTAATTTGTATTATGAACCAGAAGTTATCTCTAAACCAGAAGTTATGGATTTTAAAATTTTAAGTCCACAAAGAATGTTTTAAGTATATTATATGAACCAGAAGTTCAATTAATTTTTTTTGTTTCTTTTTTTCATGGATATAAAAGTGGATATTCTTATATATATATATATATATATATATATAAGAAAGAAAATAGAAATCCAAGTAGGATTGTAATGTGGAAGAGTATAAAGGAATAAATTTATCCTTTCATATTCCAGGTGCTCTAGTAGTAGCAATATGGAAAATATGATGTGTTTCAATTGTTGGTAAATAGAAAGTCTTTATTATGCATCCACGAATTTCATATGATTGGATCTATTATTTCCTAAAGAAATATAATCATTACATAATTCCCTGAAGAGAATGTAAGCTCTATATCATTTTCCGAAACAAATATCACTTACACATTATCCCAGAAGTGAAATGTGTTTTAAGTTAAATAGTATAAATGGATGGTCTTGTATGACAAAGCCTCCGAGAATTATGATATTTATTGTTAGTGAAACAACACACACAACTATTTGAGTTGATTGAGCTTAATTACCACTCAATTTGGTAAATATCATAGTAGGTTATTGACAAGTCAAATTATGTACTTACAATGTTTGATATTACTTAGTTCCAGAAGAAAATTACATAGCTTCATACATGCACACAATTGAGTTAATGTTGAAATTATGAATAAACATGACTGGTACTTATGGTCTCGTGCTAGAAGCATATTAATAATAATTTGCTACATATGAACTCATTTTTTGATTAGAACCAAAAGTTCTTTGATCTGTAATAATTTATGATGTGAAAATTTTATTTTTGATTCAATAGTTTTGGAGACTATGGTATTTATGTTACACTATATATTAAGCGAACTTGAAGATTTTGCTTCACGTTATCATCTTTATATTATTTATATTTAGTCCCTGAAGGACAACACTTACCACTCCAATCAAATAGTGTTATTTTGATGAGACCAATTTTCTGTCGTTAGGGGGAAAAAAGGTTGTTCTTGAAGAACGACGTGAATTGTTATGAAAGGTTGTTCCTGAAAAACGACGTGAATTGCCATCTAATGTAAAAGTAAGATATGAAAGAAATCGCAATCTAGAAGATTGCAAGTCAAATGCTAGAAGCATTTAAAAACACAGCTGAAGTGATAGATCACATGAAAATGTTGATGTCTTAATTAGGCAATCTAAAGTGGTGGCAAATGATTTATCTAGTTATGTGCCTAAGTAGTCAACAATGGGCTTGACTGAAGTTGAGACTATATTGAAAGGTCCATGCATCCTAAATAATATAATACTAAATGAAATATCCACATTTCCTATATATTTAATATCGGAAGAGATACAATCTTATAAGAAGACATAAGTCCATTAGAAAACAATGAAAGCCCTTGAAGAGGCACGGGTACCCAATGACTATGAAAATGTCTATATCTTATGCATGCATGAAGAGAAATGTGGGTTTATAAATTGATGATTATCAATGATACTGTTTATATATAGTACGTACTAAAGTTATCAATGACTATGATGATATTGATCCGCATTTTATTATGATTGTTGACAATATAAGGAAAGATTGACCAAACTGGAAGAGGCAGTCCAGTAAAATTGAATATTTTTGAAAAACGTGAAAGAAATGGACCTAGAGTTCGAACACCAAAAGATATGAAATTGTATAGGTTACAAATCGGTGTTTGTGATGAAGTGAAATAAAATCACTTGATATGGCAAAATGTATCCATGTAAAGACATGAAATTTTTATGATATTCTCCTAGTACATTATGTAGATGTAGCCATATTTCTTCTTACGAAGCATGTTCACTGCATATTTATGGAGACTTGCATTTATATGAAAATCTAAAAAGATTATGAAGTGAAGTATATCGCCAGAAGCGATCTTTTGAAGAATGCATAGGAATTAATTCTGAGAGATATAAAATGTCATACATTATGTTAATTATTGAAAGAAAATCTCTAAGAAGTTAAGGACGCTGAAGCTCAATGTCTATACTCAATTTTTATGAAATGAAAATGATCTAATTGCCTCAAGTGAGTGCATTGATTAAGTTATGAATTTTAATTCAATTTCAATATAGTTACAACGTATTCAAATTTTTAAAGAAGTTATCAAAATATTTAGGTCTATTGAAGAGCCTATGACATGCTAGCATAGTATACAAAAATTTATATGAATAACTTATTACATCATGCAATTTTATACTCTTATCCTTGTAACGGTAACGTATGAGTTTGCTTATATTATTATGATACTATAGAATATGATATTATTTTAAGAATTGTTAATATAAAAGGATTTGTGAAAATAGTCTTGATATTTTTGTTATTACTTTAACCTCAACAGGGATTCAAAGGGATAACAAACATACATCCTCCAATGACGATATTGAAGAAATTTTTGTACAAAGCATTACCAAAGCTTGCTCTGTAGGTGGAAAATGAGATTAAAGAGTTTTATTCAATTTAGATTATGTTTCTGTAGGTAAGGGCTTTACTTGTTGGGCCATGCTCAAATATAAGTGAGATTTAAAAAATAAAAAAACCAACCCATTAGTAAAACGCATAGTTTCTCTAAAAGGAGGCAGCCACCAAAACGATGTATATTCAATTAGGTCCTCTTCTTCATTTGGTTGGTGCCGCCGAAAGTTGTTGGAGCAAATGCAATCCAGAAAACAGTGAGATGCAAACAACACTCTTATTAGCTCTCTTATCCTGAAGTGAGGGAGTGCGGCTGGCTATCTCTGTAGATGTCACGAAGCCTAAGAAGATGAGGCTGGTTTGCTGGGTAACGTAGAGAGTTTTTTTTATTTATTGGCTTGGCATCATAGATTCGGCCAGCTGGCTGGTAAAATTTTTGGCTGGGCGGCCCTGTGTGTTGGTCTGTCACTGTATCCCAAAATAAAAGAATGAAAATTTGCATAATCTCGATAGAAACTTTAATATAGTTAGAGGTGGTGGGTTTGCAACACTTTACAAAGTTCAGATAATTAAAAATAAAAAATAAAAATTCAGGTGGTAATAATACATATGCTTACAAGTTCTGATTGTATTTATACAAATTTCCCAACAACAAAAATGAAGTTGTTAGGTGGAGAGATAGGAACATGTTTCAAATTTCGATCACTGTAGATGATAAGTACATTATCATCCGAAGTTTGAGTGTGGTTCTAATTCAAAACTTTCACCTGACATATCTTTTTTAAATCATGAATTTGGTTTGTTGAAAGAACTTTATTCATTGAGGGAGCAACACATCTGTGTCAAACAATACTAACAAAATAAGCACAAGACACATAGTACAATATTTCAAGTCATATTTTGAAAATAGAGTGTCTTTAACTAGAAAAACTTGTATGAAACAAGGATAGCACTGTTTCGCTATTCCTAGCCAATCACATATTATCACGTGAAAAAGTTATCATGTGTGGCATGTCGCAATTGGTCGGGGATAGCAAAATAGTGTCATCCCCGTTTCACACAAATATTTCTCATATTTAATAGGGGAAAATCAGAGTGTCGTGCATCATCGATTTTGGCTGAATGTGGATAATTATTATTAGGTGACATGGAAGCACGTGAGACCATTGAACCTTCCATGTGCATAGCATACCCTAATATCATATTAGAATATGAGTAACCAACCCAAAACCAATAGACAATAGATAATGAGGCCTAAAATCTTTTAAACACTAATTCAATGAGAATTGCAACAATGTCAATCAAATAATTTATGTTTTCTATTATTTATTTCACTTTGGATATCCTTATGGACATATGGTTTCTGGTTTAGTGGTCTATTAAAACTTGGGCTAAAGCCCTAAATCCTAAAGCCTATGCGCAACTCCGCTGAACAATACGAACTGTAAACCTAACTCAAAATACTAAGTTCCAAAATCATACATTTTCCATATAAATTTATTTCCCACAAAAATCAAGTCTACGAACATGTCTGAGTAGAATTTACATAAAGCAACAGTTTCCTTCATCAAAGCATGAAGCTATAGTATTGACAACCGTAGAAGTTGGTATATATGTTCCTATTCCTTCAATCAATAACCAAGTCTACTCTTTATATACAATTTTTTTTATAGGTTGGTGGAGATGTCTAACAACGTTTAGATCTAAACTCAATATTGCTTGCATCCTTAAATACTTTATATGAACAAAGCAAGAAAAAGAGAGAAGAGAATCTGTTCATTCAATTTTGGTGAAGTAAAAACCATAGGTGACAGAAATTAATGGGAATGATGGGCAAAATAGCAAGCTCCATAACCATCACAACAGGCAGCTGGAAAAATATTTAGGGCTGGAATTTTAGACTGATTAACTGATAAACCAACCAAATTGGACTGATCTTTCACTTAAATTTTTTATTTTGGTGAATAAACTGACTTGAACCGCTATGACTCGATCCGGTTGCCAATTCACCATCTCCCAAACTCCCGGTTTGCTGAACCAAACCGACCTACCACTTAGCGTGACAAATATTGTAAACATTAAGCGCCCAAGGAGACTCCAGCACATGACCTGCTAGCTGGAATGAAGGGTGTTACGACTGTACTAATTACTCTTTTGTGAAATACAAGCATAATCATGATATTTAAAAGACTCCTAGAAAAATTATAAAAAATATTATTAAAATGTTAGGGTTTTAACCCTAACACTCCCTTATATCTCCAGTCGCCTCCTCTTATTCTTCCTTTCTATTTTTCTCCTAGGGTTTCTTCTTCTCATCTTCTCTTCCTAACGCCGCAGCCCCACATTTCCTTTTTTTTTTTCCTCCGAACGATCACTTCTTCTCCTCCTCTTCTATTCCTCGACGACATCGCTGCACATCTGCCTTTTATTCTCCGAGTAGTTTATTCTTCTTCTTCTCCTCTTATCTCTCTCTCTCTCTCTCTCTCTCTATGTCTGCCCCAGAGATTTTCGGTGTTTTCACAAAACCTGTTTCATCCAAAAATAATTGATGATTTCATAAATAAAAAACCTTATGCAATGACAAAATTAATCTCAAAAAATGTATGCGCAGGCTAATCTCAAAGGCTAACTTTGCCATTTGGATAAATAAAACATTTATATAAAATATCAATCTTTGGACCAAAAAATATTCATTTTTCAGCTGACAATATACTTACTGATGACAAAATAGCTTGCACTGGTTGGTGGAGATATCTAACAACGTTTAGATCTAAACTCACTATTGCTTCACTAGTACGATTTACTATTTGCGCGACGAAAGTTTGCGCGACGAAGACGTTTTCGTCGCGCAAACAACACTATTGCGACGAAAAGGACAGAAAACTAGCGGGACAAAACTAATCGTCGCGCAAAAAGTGTATGCGCGACCTATATTTATTTCGTCGCGCAAAGGAAATAGAAAAAAACCCGGTTTTTGTTTTGGCGCCAAAACCTTGCGCGACGACAAAAATCGTCGCGCATGCCAATATTGCGCGACGAATAAAAGATTCGTCGCGTAAAGATGGACAGAAAAAGTGGCCCCTTTTTGTTCGCGGGTAAAAAATTTGCGCGACGGAAGTTTTCGTCTCAAAAGACAACTTAGCGCGACGAACAATTGTACCGTCGCGTAAGAAAACGAGGGATACTTTTTTTTGCCGCCAAAATGAAGGGCGGGTAAAACTTTTTTTGCGCGACGGATTTTCGTCGTCGCAAAAAGTTGAATGCCGGTGAGTTCTTGCGCGACGAAATTAAAAATTTGCGCGACGAAATCAGAATTTTGCGCGACGAAATGTAAACCATGTGCGACGAAAAATATAATTTGCGCGACGAATGTTTGTGCGACGAACAGTATTGTTCGTCGCGCAAAAAAGCAGATGTCGGCACGTATTTGCGCGACGGAAATGTTGTTTTGTGCGACGGAAAAGTGTCCTTTTGCGACGGCTGTTTGCGCGACGAATTTTACTATTCGTCGCGCAAAGTCCTTCTTCTTCATATTAGTATTTGCCATTGCAGAGGCAGAATGCAGAAATTGCATTCTGCCTCTCTCTCCTCTCTCTCACTCCTCCTGCCGCTGCTCTGCTGTGAATTCAGTACGTTAATTGGATATGTATTTTTTGTCATTAGTTTAAATGTATTAATGTAAATTCGTACTAACGCTATTAATTTTGTTCTCGTTAGGCATATCTGTGATTAGTGGAGAACGATTGAGAAGGTATGTCATTGTAAAAGTTTGTTTGTTAAGTTTGTAATTTTTTTGTCAAGTTTTATGTGTATAATGTTGTGAAATTGTGCGTGACGTAGCACAATGTATTTGTGATGTACGAAGTTAATTGAAATTAACTTCGTACTTTTATTTTTATGTTTAGTAACACGTAGTTTCCCGTTCGAGATTAGTTGGATTTCGTGCATGGATGCGTAAGGCATGACTGCGGTCCAATTAATTCTTGAATTGTCCCATTATTTGGACAGTTTGGTAATGCATAGTGTTGTCACATAATCTTCGGCTACAGGATTAGGTTTCGATTGTGGAGATTTCGGTGTCATCTCGGTACGTTCTTCGGGTGGTACGTAGGTATTTATACCTATGCCCACTTCAAGAACTGTGTCGAGATGCTGCCGAAATTAATCCACGTCGAAATCTAATCTCATGTAGCCGTAGGTTACGTGACAGGACTATGCATTCCCGAATGGGATAGGGCCCTTACCGGAGGCATAAGGTGACATTATAACTTCGTATGAAGTTGTTGTGATTGTTGTGTCGTGATTGTGGTTTCAGGAATTATGAGCAGAAGGTGGATACAGAACCCGAATAGATGCGCAGACGAATACTTGGATGGAATCGAGGATTTTATTGAGTTTGCACGTAGACACAATCCGGGTGCAACTAGAATCCGTTGCCCTTGTAGGAGGTGTAACAACACGTTGTGGGAGACAATTGAAAATGTTGGATTTCATTTAGTAAGGAATGGAATGATTGAAACATATAGCATTTGGAATCTTCACGGCGAACAAGTAGACCATGCTTCGTCTTCAAATGCCCCAAGAGTGGACAATGTTGAACCTATTGTGGATCCTAATGATCAAGTCATGGGTATTATACAGGATGCTTTTCCATTCGCATCGACCAACATCAATCAGGAAGGGGAAGATGACGTGCCTACACCAATAGACAGTGCGGAGTTTGAACAGTATGAAAAACTGTTAAAAAATGCCAACCAAGAGTTATACCCGGGGTGCGAGAGCTTTTCCGTTCTCACTGCCATTGTGGAGCTAATGCACGGAAAAATAAAGTATCGTATGTCGAACTTGTGTTTCGATTACTTTTTGGGGGTTTTCAAGAGAATGCTTCCGACGGACAATTGTTTGCCGAAAGATCATAAACATGCACAGAAGGTGTTGCACGGTCTTGGATTGGGTTATGAAAAAATCCACGCTTGCAAAAACAATTGCATGTTATTCTACAAAGAGCATGAAACGTTGGATACATGCCCTATATGTAATGAGTCGAGGTTCAAAATGACATCCCAGAATAGAACGACTAAGATACCACAAAAAGTCATGCGTTATCTGCCCCTTAAACCTAGGTTGCAGCGATTGTATATGTCGACGCATACTGCCACAGACATGAGATGGCATAAGGAAAAACGGGTAGACGATGATGTGATGCGGCATCCTGCAGATGGGGAGGCATGGAAAGAGTTCGATCGAACGTTCCCCGAGTTTGCTGCTGATCCCCGAAATGTTAGATTGGGACTTGCCACTGACGGATTCAATCCGTATGGGGTTCTAAACCAACACCACAGCACTTGGCCGATTTTCGCATTCCCATATAATTTGCCGCCTTGGAAATGCATGAAAAAAGAATACATGATGATGACTGTTTTGATAACTGAGGATCCTGGCAGGTCAATTGATGTGTACTTAAGGCCTCTGGTTGATGAGCTGAAGGATTTATGGACAAACGGTGTTTGCACATACGATAAATCAACTGGGAGGATGTTCACTTTGCGAGCAGCAGTTATGTGGACTGTGAATGATTTTCCAGCATATGCAATGGTTTCTGGGTGGAGCACAAAGGGTTATATGGCATGTCCTGTATGCAAGGAAGATGTAACTTCTGGTTGGCACGCGGGAAAAGTTTGTTACCTTGGTCATCGGAGATGGTTGCCATGGGACCACGAGTGGCGAGAAAAAGATAAAGAGTTCGACGGGAACACAGAGCGTCGCCTCAGACCTAGAGAATGGTCCGGTGATGAGATCTTGGAACAGCTGAACCGTTTGGATTTTGCTCCGTTCGGGAAAACAGTTAGTCGGACCAGACCTTCTACACATTTGAACTGGACGCACAAGTCTATGTTTTTTGAGCTCCCATATTGGTCGAAACTGAAATTGAGGCACAATCTAGATGTGATGCATGTTGAGAAAAATGTATTCGACACATTGGTGGGCACGATTCTAGATATCGAGGGAAAGACGAAGGACACGATCAAAGCTCGTCTTGATTTGGAAAGAATGGGCATACGAAGGGGTTTATGGATGAATAGGGACAGTGATAAAGCTAGAAGGGATCTTGCATTCTTCTCTATGAAACCGAATGACAAAAAAGAGTTTCTAAAGTTTGTATCGTCTGTCAAATTTCCCGATGGGTATGCTTCTAATATCGCACGTTGCGTGAATGTCGATGGGGGTAAATTTACTGGACTTAAGAGCCATGACTGCCATGTGTTTATGCAACGCCTACTTCTTGTGGGTATTCGACACCTACTGCCGGAAGATGTGGTGAAGCCAATCATCTTGTTATCCAGATTTTTTTCCCAACTGACGGCAAAAACATTGCGAAGGACGGACATGTTTCAGTTGCGCCATGACATTGTCCAAGTCCTATGCAAGTTTGAGATGATATTTCCTCCAGCTTTCTTCACAAGTATGATGCATGTGATGGTTCACTTGCCAGAAGAGGCATTGCTTGCTGGTCCTGTCAACTATCGCTGGATGTATCCAATAGAAAGGTATATAATCATTTTCCTTTGTGTATGCATCATTATCACAGGCTTGCTAATTTGTATCATATCTTTTTATTTTGACAGGCTTCTCGGAGAGTTGAAAAAAAGTGTACGCAACAGGGCGAAGCCCGAAGGATCAATTATAGAGGCTTGGGTTCAATATGAGTCGCTTACTTTCTGTGGAATGTATTTAAAAGATGTGGAGACGGCTTTCAATCGTCCTCAGCGTAATAACGACGGAGGTATGAGAAAGGAAAAACTTTCTGTTTTTGCCCAAAGCGCACGGCCCTTTGGAGATCCTGGACGAGGGGAGTCATTTTCTAGAAATGACATGGAAGTAGCGCATTGGTTCGTACTGAACAATTGTGATGAGATAATGGCATACTTAGATGAGCATGAAGAGATGATGAAGCGAGAATATCCATCACATTTAGTTGCCCAGAAACAACGTGAATTATTTCCACAATGGTTTTTGGAATCTGTAAGTTATAAGTGTTTTGTATTTGACAAATATAAATTGTTGTATTTAATTTTATCAGACTAACATGTGAATGATTTTCTATTATATTAGGTGAATAAGTTGAAATCATCGAATTCCCCCACTTACAGTGATGAGTTATATAACTTGGCCTTCGGCCCGATTCGCGCTGAATTGTTTTCGGGTTGTTATATTAACGGCGTTAAATTTTTGGGGGCTGCACGAGATGACAAGTTGTGTACGCAAAACAGCGGTGTCCATGTCCCAGGTGGAGGCGAAAGTACGAACATTGATTTCTATGGCAAACTCACAAATGTCGTTCAATTGCTTTACAAAGATCGATACCAAGTGATCATGTTTAAGTGTCGATGGTTTGATAGCAACCCAAATAGGACGGGAAGTGTTAAAATCGACCATGGCTTACTATCTGTGAACATTAACAGAACTTGGTATGATGACGACCCTTACATTTTGGCGAACATGGCAACACAAATTGTGTATCTAGATGACCCTAAAGCCGGCAGCAGTTGGAAAGTTGTTCAGAAGATGGATCATAGGAACGTGTATGCTATACCAGAACTAGACCTAACTGACAACGACGTCGACAATGTGGCTGACCAACGTTTAGAATCATCAATGGAAAATGATGCGGAAACACTTCGAGATACACATGTTATACAAGAACCGTTTCAAATCCAAGGAGTGTCTTCAATCGAAATACCGATTCAGTCAATTACAATTGACCTCGGGGATCTTCCAAGATTCGATGTTGCAGTGGGCATGAGCAGCGAAGATGATGTAATTATAGTAGACGAGGAGGAGGAGGATTGGGAGACCGAAAGTGATGATAGCGACGATAACGAAAGTTATTATAGTTCAGATGATGAATAATTAAATTTGATGTAATTTTATTACGTTACTGTACAGATTTGGTGTAATACAAATGTTTGAATATATATAGTACAAATATCCAAACCTTATAGATGTGGAAAACTGACACTTTATTCAAATAATTTTAGTTATAAAACATTGGTAAATCAATATATCCAAACCCTTTTAATAATCATTTTTAATTTTTATTTTTGACAAAACAAATTTTTAAAATGAAAATGATACAAAATTTGTTATAAAACATTGATCAATAAACATTTTTATATAGAGTTTGAAAACTATTGACAATAAACATTTTGCAAAACAGAAAACCCTTGCGCGACGAAGAAGACCTCGTCGTGCTATTTTTGCGCGACGAAGAAACCCTCGTCGTGCAAAGTTTGCGCGTCCCAAAATACACTAGTCGCGTGAAGTGAAAACATTGCGCGACAAAGTGTCTCCCGTCACGCGCAAAAGTTTGCGCGACGATAAAACTATGTTCGTCGCGCAAATATATATCATTTTATAATATATTTTACATATACACATATATATTTGAAATTGACGATCGAGTTGGAGTATTGTATTCATATAGGGTCATGGAGTGTAGGTGTAAAAATTCATCAAAATCAGAGTTAAAATAACTGTTAAATCATCAGTTTTCATTTATAACCGTTCACAAGTTTTGTCCCGTTACTTGATCTCTGAATGTTTTATTTTTTCGATTTTTGGGGTGTAAGATCTCGAAGTACAAATAAACCAGTTTGACGGCTGGATTGCTGAAACTACTTTTGTAGAATGCGTTTGCCATATCAACCATATATTCACAAACAATAAATAGTTTACATATACGTTCGTTAAATATAACATCACCTTATGTCATATCACCCTAGTGTAAACATCTGAAATTGAAGATCAAATTCACTAATTGTATTCAAATAGGGTAAAGAAAAGTAGCTGCAAAAAATTATACAAATCAGAGCTAAAATAACCGTTAAATCATGACTTTTCATTTACAACCGTCGATAAGTTTCGTCATGTTACTCGATCTCTTAAAGTTTGTTTTTGTCGATTTTTGGCATATACGATCTCGAAGTGTAAAAAAACAAGTTTGCCGGTTGGATCATGAAAACTAGTTTCGGGTTGAGGGTTTCTGCGGTTTAGGGTTTAGGGCTTAGGGTAAAGGGTTTGCGCGACGAAACGACGTATTTGGTCGCGCAAGACCTGCAAACGACTGAATTGCGCGACGAATACAAGTCAGTTCGTCGCGCCATACCAGCCATAACCTTCACATTTTACTCTGTCCCCCCTTGGACACTTAGTGGAAATTTTTTTAGGGTTCTTGCGCGACGCATTAGATTCCCTTCGTCGCGCCATATCAGCCAATATTTCACATTTCACATTTGCCTGTCTTCCTCCCTGGACACTTAGCGGAAATTTTCTTGCGAGGTATTGCGCGACGAACTGACTTGTAGTACGTCGCGCAATCTCAGCCAGCCCTGTCTCATTGGACTTTGACATTTTTGAGAGTTTGCGCGACGCTAGTCGTACGTCGTGCAATCTCAGCCAGCGCTGCGAGGTTTTGCGCGACGCTCTCGTATGCGTCGCGCAAACCCTAGTACCAAATTCTGGCTACTCGTAATATTGCGCGATGAACAATTTGTGTACGTCGCGCAAGAATTACATCTCGCCCGCTAAACCCCAAATCCCAAATTTTGGCGGACGCCATCATTGCGCGACGAAACTTATGTTTATGCGTCGCGCAAGAATAAAAATTCGCCCGCTAAACCCTTAATCCCAAATTTTGGCGGACTGCCAACATTGCGCGACGAACACTCACTTTTATTCGTCGCGCAAAAACGACACTTTTGCCAAATTTTGGTGGAAGTATGACTTTGCGCGACGAACTTAAATTTTATTCGTCGCGCAATAGCCATTTAAAAATTCTTGCGCGACGCTACTTTTGATTCGTCGCGTAAAAACGAATAAAATTTCAGAAACCACGCGATGGCCTCCTTCTTCCCCAGACTTCTGAAATTCCTCCCCGCCGTTTCTCTCCCCGCCGTCAGCTCAGCCTCCTACCCCGGTGGATTTGGACCGCGCCCGCGACGTTGGTGGTACCCCGGAGCTCCCCCGCCGTCGCCGTCAAGCCAGCCGCTGCGATTTCTTCGGTTTTCACCGAATCGGCTCCGCCGTGTTCTCCCTCCTCCGGCGACCAATTCCGACACCTGAGGTATGGTTTCTATCCTATTTTTAATGCTTTAGCTGATGGTTGGGTAGGATTTCTGAATTTGTTGCACTAGGGCACTTAATTTGAAACCCTAAGTTTCGGCCGGATTTTGATTTTCAATTCCGGCCACTTCCGGCCATTTTTCGGGGTATGTCCGAGAACAAAAGTGGCTCCAATTGATGTTTTGAACCTAGGATAGGAACCTTGCCCCTTAGTTTTAAGTATTTTCCGGCGATTGGTATCGCTTTGGACACCCGCGCGCTGCCGGCGCGTGGGGCGGCGCGTGGGTTCCTGTAGCAACCCGATTTCGGTCCTAATGCATTCCTGTAGTTGTCACGAGCGCATAGGTGTTTTCGGATTAGAATTTGGTTACCGTTTGAGCCTCGAATGGATTTTGCCTATTGTGCGATTTCCGGGGTTGTTATGTTCGGACCGTTGGATCGAACTCAAACTCACGTATGTTGTAGCTTGTATTTCTTGGATCGTCTACGATTCGACGGATCGTGGATCGGAGTCCCGGATACTCCGAACTCGCAAACCCTAGGTCAATAATGTGAATGAAATTGTATGTGTTTTCAAATATTCGTATATTTTATTAATTTGTATGTGTATTAATGAAAATGTGCAGATGTCAGACCTGATTACACGTCGTAGGGCGGTGACGACCCCGCAGAGTACGGCGCCCCCGACTCAGCCGACATCTGCTGCCACTGCTCCAGCATCTCCTGCCACTGCGCCGGCATAGATGGACCACTTGGCAGTTGCACCTGCGAGGTCCCAGGGGCCTGCCTCATCCGCGTCATCAGTGGCGCAGCCTGTTAGTGCCAGGCGGCGTCATCGGCCCGGCAGCACCACCGAGACCACATCCACTGATGCGTCGGGGTCACAGCCAGGTATAGCTTTCCTTTTTCTCCAGTTAATTTTATTTTTTATTTCTTGTTTTTTGTGTGTGTGTGTGTGTGTGTGTGTGTGTATTTGATTGTTAACTTTGTTATTTATTTAACATTCATGTCATCTTTCTTTGCAGCCAAGAGGAACACCCGAGGGCCGTGTCGGCAGTTGAAGACGGCGAAGGTCACCCGGGTGACCAACAGTCGTATCAACATCGGATACGACGAGCGACATCGGGCTGCACCGACGGCAGAGTTGCATAGCTCCTTGGCCCACGACATTGGCCACGTCGTGCGGACCCATTGCCCGATGCAATGGAAGTCTTGGAGGGTCATGCCTGACGAGATCCAGGCGGAGGTTCGCGGCCAGTTGTCGGTATGTACCTTACATTTTCATTATTTTTCTTTAAAATTGTGTATATTTCTATTACTTAACGTATCTAATTAATTGATTGCAGACGAACTATAACTTGGAGGATCTCGACGAAGAGTCGTTGACGTACGTCAACAGACTCTTCGCTGAGAGGTACAAGCAGTGGAAGGGCGACTTGCACCACCATTTTCAGGCCTATGATGATCCGCAAGTCGCTCTTCAGGAGGGTTGCCCGAAGGAGCTTGAGGGGCGGGAGGATAGTTGGGAGTGGCTCTGCGCTCATTTTCAAGCGCCCGAATTTGCTGTATTTTTTTAATTATATTTGTTTAATTATTACTTATTACTTATTAATGTTTATTTTATTTTTTTATTTCATTATTATTTAATTTTTTATATTTTAACTAATACGTTTCATTTTTTGTATAACAGAATAAAGCCCAAGTGAATAAGGGTAATAGGAAGAAGAAGACCCTTCTCCACCATTCCGGCTCCAGACCCTTTTCGTATAGGATGGATGCACGGCGTCGGGTAATAATCACAAAATTTTTATTTCATTTTTAATGTCATTTTTATTAATTTATTTTTTTCATACTAATATTTTTCTTCTCTTGTTCAATTTAGGAGGGGTCCAAGTTCCCAGAGATCGACGTCTTTGGTGACGTTTATGTTCGACCCGGGAATGAGTTGGCCGAGTCCCTTCATGTAAGTATTATTTAATTTTAATTCTTATGTTACGCATTCAATTTATATGCATGTTTTAATTTATATTTTATGTTATGTTCAACAGACGACGATGGTGGAGAGGAGCCAGCTTGTTCTTCAGGAGTCCACCTCCCAGCTTCCTCCCGAGACTCCGATCGAGTCTGTGGCTCCTCCACAGGATGCTGGATTTCAGATCTTGACGGAGACGTTGGATCAGACTCTCGGGAGGAGGCCGGGGACATATTGTCGAGGGATGGGGAATGCCCGGCGGAGGGAACATCGACCTCGTTCGTCGGCGCAGTCAAACAGTCAGGTCACTGCTTTGACAGCACAGGTGGCCACTCTTCAGAGCCAGATGTCGGTCATTCTGCAGTCCCTCGCACAGTCCGGCATTCCAGTCCCGCATTTTGATGCGCCGACCTCTGAGCCCGTCCATCCCGGGCATCCCCACCAGACCACTGCCCCGGTGAACGCCCCGCCCTCCGAGCCGCATACTGGCGACGACTCGGTTGATTTTGATTCATTATTTGATTAGTGTATTTATTTTATTTGTAATACATTTATTTTATTTTATTTTATAACAAAATTTTATTCTAATTTATTTTTATTGCAATTTCATTGTTTAATCAATAAAAAGAAACCAATTTTATTTAAAATAAAAAAAAAAAAATTGTAATATTATTTTTGCGCGACGGAAAATATTTCGTCGCGCAAACCAACACGTAACAAAAAAAAATCAAATTTTTTTTATCTTTTTTAATTCATGTGCGACGAAGTCATACGTCTCGCAAATATGTTTTGCGCGACGAAATATTTCGTCGCGCAAAATATTTGTGCGACGAAAACATGCTCATCGCGCGAATTGTTCTGCGACGAAAATATACGTCTCGCGAACACATTATGCGCGACGAATAATATTTCGTCGCGCAATTCCCGTCGTCGCGCAAATGTACGTGCGCCGCATACTTGATCGTCGCGCAAATACTTTTGCAACGAATAGTTGTATTCGCGCGAATTGTTCTGCGACGAACATATACGTCTCGCGAACACGTTGTGCGCGACGAACAATGTTTCGTCGCGCAATTCCCGTCGTCGCGCTAATGTACGTGCGCCGCATACTTGATCGTCGCGCAAATACTTTTGCGACGAATAGTTATATCGTCTCCACACCGTTGGTGCAACGATGGTTTACCCGTCGCACACTTTTGCGCGACAAAGGGTTTTACCTCGTCGCGCAAAGGCTTTCTTCACGATCTTCGCGCGACGGAATATGCGCGACGACTTTTTTGTCGCGCTGAAATTGGGGCGACTAAATCATACTTTGAGCGACGTTTTTGTCTTCGTCGCGCAAAGTGTAAAATGTAGTAGTGCTTGCACTGGATGTAGCTATGGTTTCGAAAGCTCAGTGTCACGTACATGTGTTTATCAAGATAAAAGTGCAGGCTGTACCACAATCACACAATCAGACAACACAAGTGATGTCAATTGCAATATTTCGTGTTTGATATTACTTGATCGCATAATGTAATGTGTGTACCAAATATGATACCGTTGTGGATGCTCTTGTGTCCATAGAGACTGTTATTTTCGTCCTTTCATGCTGATTTTAAGTCAGATCGATGCATGACACTTTGATTTTCCACTCTTAATTTTGAATAATGTGTTCACATATAGACTCTGTTTTCTAAACTTAACTTGAATATTGTACTTTGGATCTTGTGGTTGTTTGCTAGTATTGTTCGACGCAGATGTGTTGCTCCCTTACTTAATAAAGTTCTTCCATGAAACCACACTCATGATTTAAAGAAGATATGTCGGCTTAAAGTTCTGAATTAGAATCGCAATCAAACTTTGGATAAGTATTTTTGAAACACATTATCTCTCTACCTAACAACCGAAATATATATATATATTGGAAATGTTGCATAAATATCACATGAACATTTGTATGCATCATTATCATATAAACTTTGTAAAGTATTGCAACGCACAATCTATGTCTAACTCTGTTAAAGTTTCTATAAAGTTATGCAAATTTCCCCACCGGCTGATACTTCTCTTAAGGTTTTTTTGTTGGGACGAATATTACTTCAATAATAAATAGTGATATCCATAATAGAGTAACTGATAAACAACATGATGATAAAAGCCAAAAGCCATAATAATAGTCACATAATTAAAAACCCAACGGAAATAAGAGATTACTTATAATAAAGAAGAGGGTGCATGTAATTAATATTTTGATGAAGCCAACTAATTTTTGGTGTGAGTGGTAGAGATAATGAGAGGCTGAAAGCCATGTTGGAGAGTTGCTTGCCAAACTTTGTCAATATTGGACATGTTGTACCCACACTCATGCTCCTTCCAGCCTTCCAAGGCATGCACTATGCCTGCTATGCGCCATGCACTCATCACCCTTCTTGGCAACCAATTCTGTTAATAACATAATTAACAATGCAAATTAATAACATAAAAATATATATTAGTCATAATTTACTAATTAATAACAAGAAAAAATAAAACAATTGCTTAATTACCTCACAAGCATGAACATTCTCAAGAGATGGGGGTGTCTTCATTGCTGGAGTGTAGTGGTAGAAGCAGTCTTTACGCAATTTTTTTGGTGGGAATTGGGAGAAAGGAACAAATAATGTTCCTTTTGGTGCTCTCAATTGTTCTTCTTCACTCAATCCATCTCCCACTAACCAAATCTGCAAGTAGATAAACTATTTTAAAATCATAATCAAGTATCCAAAATAGGAGCACAAAATTAATGTATTGAAACATTAAGAGCGAAGAAGCCAAAATTCGTAGCATGCATATTACCTTATGTGCATAACTTTTTGCAAGAACCAAGCTACTTTCCATGCCACTTAATGATTTGGTGAGCTTCAAATACTCATCGTGGTGTAATGTAGTTATCTTCAAAGACAAGTGATTAAAGGCAAGAGAGTCAGCATGATGATGACATGGTACAACAGTCCTACACAAATTTTTTCTATTCTTACATATATATTTACCTGGATACCCTTCTGGCACAAAGCAAAAGCAACGGCATGAGCAACCTTTGTGAGGTTGCCTCTAAGAAGAACTTGGGTGGTTCCTTTTGGAATGGTGTTTAGGGTTATGGCCACAGCTAAGCTACTTCCATCCACAATCCTGATTTTGAGATGAGGATGCCTGTGAACGTACACACCACCATATCTATTCAGCTCCTCACCCTGCATAAACAGACGTACTTTAGCATGTATTCTAAATCGATGGATTTCTAATATAATATTATTCATACTATATCTTTAATTTTAATCATCATAATTAAAAATGGTGCAGGTTTTTTTTTCTGGTCAATCTGTTCAGGCAATTTACTTCATTACCAACTATATATATACTGATTGGCATTATGGGTGAGAGAAACCAAGATCGGCTAGAGCAGTAGAGGTAGCTAGCTGGAGTCCCTTGTAGGGTAAACCATAAATAAATTTACAGTACCCACTACATACATTCATGCATGCATACATACATACATACATCCATGCATGCATACATACATACATACATACAAATACCATGGACCATTAATAACTTGGTTAACTTAGAAGTGAATTTATTGAGCTCAAATAATTTACCTTGAAATTAAAAGGGAATAGAAACAACAGACTTGCCTGATTTAAGAGACCCAGACATAAAACTTTGACACCCTTTTCCTCTGCTTGAATTATGGCTTCCTCAATCAAACTGTTGATGGCTTCATTTTGCCATTGCAAGTAGTACTGCATTAAATTATAAATTAAATAAAAGTGCAACCAGTATCAGTAATAATTATTTTTCTTTACCGAATATGGTTTATTAAAGTGCAAGGTTGAAATCTCTGAATTTTTTTAATACAAACGATAGTCTAGAGAAGAAATTGGTCTCACTTGCAAATTGTACTTTGGTATAGCCCAAGTTTGTAATATGAGATTATCAAAACGTTGCCTCTCAACCACAAATGTACGGCCATAGATCCAAGTTAGAATCATAGACCACAATGTCACAGGCCACATCAGCCATAGGTACCATTTTGATGTGTGGGGCTGGGAGGCCAAGGAAGCAAATCCTAGCGGTAGATGATAGATGGACTCAGGTGTTGTCAGATGGGTTAGATGAAGGACATCTGGCGTTTCTTCCTCTCTCTTGAGTGAAGTTTTATAGAGAGTATCCGAAGATTTGTCTATGGTTTCATATATGTAATCGTAAATTGGCATAAAAAGTGAGTAATTGGTTCTGAATTGTGTGTGATGCAAGGAGTGGTACCTGCACACAATTAAGTTACTACATCAATTATAAACAAATTCAAAAATAATTTTGTTGAATTAATATGTCATTTTCCAACCCCTAATATATTACAAAGCATATGCTATGACTATACAATGTTTGCAATTAACTTAGTTCACCTTGGACCCACTTAGCTCCCCAATTGAACATTTATTTCGTCTTTCCACCTAACAGTTTAAGGTTTTGGGTTGATACTTCAATTTTATATCACAACCACCAAACCTAGCTCACCTTGACCCACCTAAGAAGCTCACTTTGAAATAGACAACCTTAACCCTTCTCCCCTAATAGGTTAAGGATTTAAGTTTTTTGTTTGTTTGTTTGAAGGTTTTGAATTAGATATACTTAGGAGTACAGTAATTTCCGTATTTCAGTATTATACAATAATTGAGAGAGAGAGAGAGAGAGAGAGAGAGAGCTTGAGACTTACGAGGGTGTATACATAAAATACTTAAGAGGAGGAAATAGAGAAAAGAGCCAGTTTGGAATGAGCTCGAAATTGCAGTGCCCCATGTTGTTCATGAAGTCAATGTAAGTAATATAAGCAGTAAAAGATACCACAGACAGTGTTCTCGTCAACATAGTTCCCAAAATTGGTATAAAGAAGAGCGCAGAATATACTACATGCTCCGCAAATGGATGAATCACAGCTGCAACAAATTAAACATATATTAAATATTAAGTAATATTTAATACAAATAAATCAATGTAATTAAACATTTAAATAGTTTTTTTGTTCTTACAAGTAATTGGCTGAGTAACTATTGAGGAATGGTGATGAGAATGGTAGCGAGAGTAAAGGTAATGATGGTGAAGTGCTCTGTGAAACCAATAATACAGGAACTCCACAGGACCAGCATGAAGCACAATGGTTAAAAGAACTCCATGTGCCCTCCAAAGTGGCAGCTTTTGAGCCCCAGGCAGGTACCTGCTGCCTGTGTAGAATAGGAGTGCATTGAACAATATCTGGTCATCCCTGCACTCCAAACCCAAACAAATTAAGTAAATAAGTATTTGTTTAGCCACCTGTGTTTTTCTTTTATACAAGCAATATTAGGGATAGGGGGAATCGAACATAAGAACTCGAATGCATGGGTAAATACTCTTAACCAATTCACCAATTGTTTAGCCACCTTATGAGTTATATATTATACACGTTTTTTTTATGTATATTATAATTTATACTGACCAATTGTTTTCTCTGTCGACCTGTTCGAATTCGAGACCCCTGTCAAGGATTCGGCCATTGCCTTTGGCAGTTCGATATCGAGACAGAGAGATCCATATCTGGTTGTGGATGATCCTCCACAACACCACTCCAAGCAAGAGGAAGTATGAAACGTCTCTTTCTTTTGCATCGTTAGCCACAAACAACCAGGTGCTGTGGATGATCCATGGAGCCAAGATCACGTACTGCATGCATATATATCCCAGGCCCATATAAAAGTTAGAACACCAAAATAAGCTCATATATATATATATATATGATGAAGCTGGACAGAAAACAATGGAAGTATGTAATGAGGTATGGCTTGTATACGTAGCTTGCAGTTCGACATGTCATATAATATACAGGCATGAACAAGAGAGAGAGAAAGAGAGAGAGAACCTTGAGGCTTCCAAGAGCTTTCCATGGCCACTCAGTAAGAATTCCAGGCACAGAAGCCATATTCTTCTTTGTTTCTTTGTAGTGTAGCTTTGAAGGAGTATATGATATATACATATATATACTTCAAGGTACGTACTGTAGAGTCCATATAAGCTTTTTTTTTTTTTTTTTTCTTTCTTTTATTGGGAAGAAGGCTGGTTGTTTGTTATAAATTTTGATAAAGAAAGTGATGAATTATACAATATGAGGGTGACAATACTCACCATGTCCACCTACTTTTTTATACAACTGTAATGATAAATGTCTCATCAAACAAATTCTTACCTCTATTAGTGTCCACAAGAGTATTATCTTTCAAAACCTCATTACTTTCTTCATTAGAACTTTAGGGGCTCGTTTGGTACACAGTATTATCTTGGCATGGACTATGTTTAGGGACTGGCTTGGCTTGGCTTGGCTTGGTCTAAGTTGGATAACACTTATCCTACATTTGGTGTATACTTGGACTAGGACTAGAATTTTTTTATTTTTTCAAAAATATCTATATATATGTATATATGTATTTTATAATATATAAAATATATATGTATATATACATACATATAATATATATATAGGTGTATATATGTATATTATAATATACATAGGTATAATACATATACATATATTTATATATATGCATGTATATTATAATATATAATATATATATGGGTATGTTATAATAATAATAATAATAATAATAATAATAATAATATACATGTATATACGTGTATATACATATATTATATATGTATGTATATATACATATACATTATATATATTATAAAATACATATGTATATATAATATATGTATAATATACATATATATATATATATATTATATATTGTAATACAGTCCCCTTCTATTGAGGGATCCCTCAAATAATTTTATTTGAGGGACGCCCTTTAGGGTACCCTATAATTCTTTTCCCAATAATCCAAACCATCTATTTTTTAGGTATTCATTCATAGATCATCCTTACAAAAAATTAGACAAATCGAAAACCGTTTCGACATCCAATTGTGTCTTACAAAATCAATGAACACGGTGCTTTAAGAAAAGTACTAAAATTTCAATAACTCAATTGAGTGGTCACATGATATCGGATTCAAGTGATTTTTTGTAGAGATGATCTTTGAATGAGTATCTACAAAATAGACAGTTTGGATTAGTGAAATACAATCCGGAGTGGGGCCTACAAGGGGTGTCCCTCAAATAAGTTATTTGAGGAATCCCTCAATGGAAGCTCTCTGTATTGTAATATACATATATATGTATATACATGTATATAATATATGTGTATATAGGTGTACCTATATATTATAATATATGTATTATACCCATATATATATTATAATATATATACATATAGTATAAATATATAATGTATATGTGTATATACGTGTGTATGTGTATATTATAATACATACATGGGTATAATATATATACACATATATGTATATATACTTATATATATATATTACATATATACATGTATGCTATTATTATAATATTAATATGTATGTGTATATGGGTATATTATAATAATAATATACGTGTATATATGTACATTAATATGTAATATAATATATATTACATATATACATGTATACATGTATACATGTATGCTATTATTATAATATTAATATGTATGTGTATATGAGTATATTATAATAATAATATATGTGTATATATCTATATGTATTTATATATATATATATATTATATATGTATATATGTGTTTATATATATATACATGTATATGTGTATATACATGTATATATGTACATTATAGTATATGTGTATATAATAATAATAATAATATTATTATTATTATTATTATATTACATATATACATGTATACATGTATGCTATTATTATAATATTAATATGTATGTGTATATGAGTATATTATAATAATAATATATGTGTATATATCTATATGTATTTATATATATTATATATGTATATGTGTTTATATATATACATGTATATGTGTATATACATGTATATATGTACATTATAGTATATGTGTATATAATAATAATAATAATAATAATAATAATAATAATAATAATAATAATAATAATAATAATAATAGTAATATATGTTATTAGTATTACAATATAATATATGCATCTTATACATTGGTGAACATAGGACTAGCTAATCCTCCCTTTCTACATGGGCTTAGTAGTCCCCTCCTAATGAGGTGTTTTTGGTGGGCCCGGTATTAGCAATCTCATCTAAGACTAGAATTAAATGAAACAAACATGGTACTAAATTTAGTCCAAGCCAGTCCAAGCCAGTCCAAGCCAGTCCAAGCCAAGACTGTGTACCAAACGACCCCTAGAAGTTTGAACTGATTAGACTTGAAGCCTATCTTTTTCAATCAATTCTTCCATTTCTTTCAATTTTTGCTTTGCAATTCTATGAGTGTTATCTGTCTCCACTCCCTTACTCAATATATCATAAACCATTCGCATCAAACTATTTCGACGGAAAGTCACTGGTGATTTATATATCACTTAGTTGTAGAGATTCTCCGCATGCTCATTTGCATCCCGTTCTTTCTTTGCTTCTTTTGTCTACCATTTCAATATGTATTGAGATGGTTTGTCAAAGATGGTTTTGTTTTCAATGGATTTTCGTTGTGATGCTTATTGCTTTGTGATGGTGGAGCAAGAAGGTGAAACAAAAATGAGAAGAGGATAGAACGGGTAGCAAGGAGGAAAAAAGAGAAGAGGACAGAAGTGAAGAAGAAGAAGAGAGAGAAGAAAAAAAAAATTAAACTTTTGGATGTTAACTATCCCGTTAGTTGGTTGTTAGGGTTTTTTTATATTTTTTAATTAGGAGTAAATTGGATTTTTGTTTTAGAATGATGTGTCAACTTTTAAATCTGTTAGATTAAATTTTAATGAGATGACATATGGAGAATAAAAGTAAAGCAGATCATGACAGAGAAAATTAAAGCAGAAGATCCAGATCCCTCATTTTCAATCAAACGCAACCAACACTACTTTTACAAAAGGCAATTAAGCGAATCGACAAATCTGTATAAGAAAAATCATATTTGAACCTTCTCATCCAAAAGATACCTAAAAAAAATGAATCTATCTAGCAAACCATCCTTTGGAACCGGAAACAAAAATTTTATTTATCAACAGTTTCAACAAGCAGTGAACTTCTTCCTTCGACCAAAAAAAAAAAAAAACTTCTTCGGATGTTAACTTCATAAAAATAAAAATAAAAATTGTTTAAAAATTAATGCCTCGCTTAGTATAAAATAAACAAAAATTTGAGAAAAACAAAAAAATTAAAGCTAACCACCCGTTTATATATCTTCTAAATTTTTCTTTAAGATGACAAAATGAAATTATAATGTATTAAGTTGAGGTGATATTTTCAAAACCTTCCCTTAAAAGTTCATCGAATCAAAATTCTAAACATTCATCAATGAGCTTATTCAAGTTAGGCGTCTTCATTAAGTAATTTGAGTAAAAACGGCTGGAAAGCAAGTAGTTGAGAGGGCAGCTTTCACTTTCAATATTCAAGTTCATTTCAACAACTACTTAAATGACACGTCTTTATTCATCTCTATAGATACGTACCGACATAGTTGTCCCGGATCTTTAGATGCTAACGTCTCCATCTGTGTTGGAATTTGGTTGAAGGACGATAATAACCGTATACCAAATTAGAAATCAAAGCTATCCTCATTCTATATAATAAAATCCAATTACATTTATAACAAAACCAGCTACTAACTGACGACACTCTCTTAAAGAGACACTTAGCAAATTCAAGACTTACAATTCAAAGAGTTTCTGTACTACGTTGAATAAACTAGAACAAAACTAAAAACTTAAAAACGACGACAAAAGAAGAGTAATTAACGATAATTTTCTTTCAAAACATGACAAAAAACGCTACCTAATCACTCCATAACCCCAGTTTTACTTAGACCGCACTGAAGTTTTTCCCATCTGAAAGTGTTTTATATTTCACAAAGAAAAATATTTTATTGGAAGACGATGTATTAATTATTAGGGAGTGTTAGCAACTTTCTCTCTAACCTTCTCCTTTGGACCTTATCTCTTCTTCTCATGACAAGTGTCACTTTCTTTACACTTAAAACAATATCATTAATGCATTACACAAACTAATTTTTGTTTTCCAAGTTTACCTTTATTAAATGTATTAATTTATTTTAATAACAAGCTAATTTTTTTTTACAACTTTCTTATCACTTTGTTAAAAAATTAAATAAAAAATAAAAAATGAAGTTTTTTTTATAAAAAAAATTTCCAAAGAGAACGTGTGTTTTGATAAAAACAAAATAAAGATGATAACAATATCATATAACAAATTTTATTTTTTTATATTCTAAAAAATGACGTTTTCCTTATTTAATTTTTAACAATGTGCTAAAGAAATTGTAACAAAATTTGAATAAATTGAAGGAAATATAAAAGCCAATATATTTTAAAATGGTAAATTTGGAAAATAAAAACTAACTTGTGTTATGCATTAATAACATTATTTTAAGTGTAAAAAAAAAAAATAACACTTCTTATGAAAAGAAGGAAGAAGATTTAAAAAAAAAAAAAATTAGAGAAAAAATTGCTAACATTTCTCTTAATGATTTGTGCACATTCGGTGTTGCACTTCTTGCAGACCAGAAAAAAAAGATGTCGCATTGTTTACATATACGAAAGATCAGTTCCAATACCAAGAAATCAATGAAGCCAAGCCAAGTTCCAACATCACTTCTGCCTTTTTTTTACAATTCAATCTACTTTAGATTGTCTTTACTTGTACTTCTTTCGAGGTGTGTGACATTAATGCTTATTATAAAAATAAAAAATAAAGAATAACTATCGCAAATCTTCCTTTGGGACACAACAGAAAACGTCTCCTAAGTTTTTCCCCGTGTGATATGGAAAGTATTTTTTATATTTCAGAAAGGAAGCATTTTATTGGAAGACGACGTATTATTTATTTATTTATGCACATGGACATTCTGTGTTGCTTTTCTTGCTGACCATTAATTTTGTTTTGCATTACTTGCAAGTTGCATCTATGAAAGATCATTCCCAATAAATGAATGAAGCCACCCCAAGTTGCAAAATAACTTCTGCCATTTATAAGGTGTGTGACTTAATGCTTATTATAATTTATTTTTTTTATCAACTAGAACAATTAGGTGTGGAAAATTATTGTAAAAGGTTAAATAAATTCATTAAACTAGGGGACATATGATTATTTCATTTCTTGTCCTCAAAATATAAAATATAAGATTGGTAAGTCTAACTGATGAAAAAGAATCTTGATAATTATATATATATGATGTTATTCTATATATATTAATATTAGGGCATGTTTACGTATTAGTAATTGATATGGAAGGAAAGGGAATGATTTCTATTCCTGACTTTCTCTAGGTTTACTTGCAATTAGGAATGAAAAAATAAGCGGGCCCCATCTCAAAATTCGTAAACACATTCTCTCAAAACTAGGTATCATATCAACTAGGAGGGAGTAGTCAATATGATTCCCATTCCTGTTTTCTCTTAATAACTTCGAAAAATACCCTTACCACTTTACCATAATTCTAAAATTAATTTGGATTTTGATTCATGCAAATTAGTAAACAATAACAATGGGAATCAATCCCATTCCTTTGCTAATTCCATATGTTTAGTAAACAGTTTAATGGGAATAATTCTACTCATACTGATTCAGTAGTTCCCCGATTCTTAAATTCTCCGATTCCTTACTTTCTCTATTACTGATACGTAAACATGCCCTTAGGGTTATTTACATAAAGGTCCTCAAACTTATACCCAAGTTACATTTTGATCCCTCAACTAAATTATTCACTCAAATGGTTCACCAACTCTCTATTATTCGCCAAATTTGTCAATTGTTACATTTTGTCAATATTGTTGTGAAATATGAGGGCAAATTGGTAATTTCAATGTTAAAATAAAATAAAATAAAAAGCTCTGTATGTGCAAGGTGGATTGTGGTATGGAACAAAATGATACATATACATACAGTTGGTTTTAGTGGGACAAACATGGTCAATGAGTCAAATTCTCTCCCCCTCCCCCAAATGTTATATATGAAAGTATCCACATAATTCCCACAGAGTATGTGTACTTCTACAAGGAGGGGGAAAGGGGTTCGTTGCTAGTAGGGATGACAATAGGTCAAATCGAAGGTGGGTAGGTCATTCTCATTCCCATCCCCGTTAAGTTTTTTCCCCTCATCCCTGCCTTCATTACCAACAATATGCATATAAGGGATTCTCCATCCCCATCTTCGTTGGGGAATAGGTTCTCCAACCCGCCTCATTACAGAAGAAAAAATCAATATAAAACTACTTTGTTGAAAGAAAAAATAGGATTCGGATAAGATAGTGAATATATATATATATAGTCTAAACGGGAAGGGTTCAGGTCGGGGATTAAAATATCATATTCTCCCATCCCGAACACCATTCCCAAAAAATTCATCGTACCCATCCCCATACTCATTTTTTATCCTTCATACTCGACCAATTAGGGTAAATCCCCAGCGAAGACCGTTACCCAAGGAGAAAATTGCCATCCCTAGTTGTCAGGAGGTGCAAATAGGAGAGAAAGAAAGAGAGAGGAGGGGGGAAACAGAAGGGGGGAGGAGTCTGTGGGGGAATGGGGGAGAAGAAATCGGGGGAGGGGGTTTGTTTGGGTTTGAGGATTTTTTTTCCTCTTCTTCTTCAATTTTTTAACTAATTTTGTATGAATTTTAACCGTGTTTTTATTTTTTAATTATGAAAAGTCATATTTATCTTAAAATTTAGTTAAATGTAATAGAAAAATAGACGGTGAGACTAATTTACCGAATAATAAAGAGTTTATGGACAATTTGAGTGAATAATTTAATTGAATGACCAAAATACAACTTTAGTATAAGTTTAAGGACAATTTAAATAAATAACCCATTAATATTAATTTGTTATATCGCAAAAGTATATAACATCTAATTATTTCATTTCTTGTTCTCAAATTTTAAAAATAAAATGATATTATTTTACACACATGATTTTATAACACAAGGATATTATTTTAATTTGTTAAACCCTTCTCACTCGTCACATCACTGAAAGTTAATCTCAAAGTGTAGATTTTTTTGGCATCTCCACTACAGTCCCTTTGAAAAATTTGTAGGTATAACATTATGATTGCAGAGGCCACAGCCCTTAAATTCGATTGATTGGACGGGCTTTTTCGAAAAGCAAAAGCATCATATCCACGCGTAGATGCTGATCGTCTCGTAAATCATTGTTGGGCATTTACTTGGACTGTTGAGTTCTCGATCGGTTGAGAACTTGGCAGATAAGCTTGTCTGCGAAAATTAAGTATTATATAGTGATGTGGTAAATGGTCCTAACTTAAAACAGCAACCAATAAATTCATATAATGTGATTTTTTAATTGGCTATGTTTTGTGTGGGAGAGGTGGAAGCAAATAAATTGATGGGCTGATAGGCTTGAGGGAAAAATAAGATTTGGACCTATTATATGATAGGTCACACGTCGTTATTTATAATCTTATATTTAATTCAACAATTAACAAATCACTAATGAAATGACCTTTCTCATTTATTATAATCAACGTTGTACAACAATAAGTTCGATATGATATATCAGACCTACCTACAACCCTAATTCAAGCATTTTATGTTATTTGTATTTTTATTCAATAATTGTCGTCTATTATATTTCAACAATTGTCGTCTATTATATCTCTTACAATAAAATAAAGACTATGCGTTTAGACTCAATATCACACTCTTGTACACATGAATACCAGTATACTGGTAGTTACCAGTGTTGTAGAAAGGGTAAGGTATCCCAATGTTTACTATTTAGGTGTCAATCCCAATGCACTGGTGCAATAATTTTTATTATTAAAACTAATGTCTCTAATTTACTAGAATGTGAAAGGACTAGACAGACATAATGATAGTAAGAAGAAAATTCATGGACTGCCCAAATGTCACTAAAGCCAATTTGGTGAGTTGGAGATGGTGACTATTATATATATATATATATATATATATTTATTTATTTATTTATTTTTGTAGTGAGTTGATGTGACGTAATTTTTGTTTGAATTCTCTAAAGGGCAGGGAGCTTCTTTTGGCAATCGAATTAAAAGTAGCTGCTTAATTAATGCAGACGTGAGCGTGCGTTGTTGAATTTTGGTAGCTATTTTGGTAGTACTCTTATCATTTTATACACTAAATTTTAACCTTAATCTAAACAAATTTTCCTATGTATAATGTTAGCCTTTAATTTAATATAATTTTTGTTATATTATATAAAACGAAATTAATATAATGTGATGTGTTACGCCATAAAATGATCTTGTAAATGCATATCTTTAACATGCGTTGGGTTCAAGAAATTAATGTGATAGGGCCTTCTCAACCTCACCCTGTATTGAGCCACAATAATCATCTTCAAACTAGACTAACCTAGTAAAATTAATCTTAAGCTTGATGATATACATGTGCAATTACAAAATTGTCAAAGAAAACCAAAAAAGATAAACTAACAAAGTTTAACCTAACAATCACTCATGTGTTTACTTTACATAAAGGAATAAGAAGGCAAGCGAGACCACACAATTTAATAATATTTACTCATGTGCTTTTGGAGGAATTGAACTCTTGGGTGAGAGGTGGTATGCTATTCTAATTCCTTGGAGAACTGGCCCATTAGGAATCCAACTTTTTTACTCATTATATTCTCACGCAAATTTTAAAATTTCAAATTTAGCATATACTTTAACCCAATAATTTATTTAGAACAACTGCATTTTAGTACTCGAACTAGTATTAATTTCGATTCACAAAAATTTAGTAAACAACTTATTATAAGGAATTAATACCATTTCTACCTCGATTTCACATGATTTAGTTAACAACTTTAATGGGAATTTAGATTCCAACTCCTCATCAATTATCAATTCCTCCTAACCCGATTATAGATTACTAAACATATCTATAAAGTATTTGGACTCCATATATCACAGTAAGAAATATTCCTTTTAAGCATATAATTAAAGTTTAATTATCGATGTGCTCCTTGTGCTTTGCTGGAAATTCTACTTTACCCCCTACATTTCAAACTGGGTCAATATATGCCTCATGTGCTTTATTTCCGTGTCCCCCATTCCCCCATTCCGTCAATTTGATTAGTAAAACTGTTAACTTATTGACGTAGCATAATCCTTTTAGTAATTTTAGCTATTAAACAAATTTTAAAATCTAATTTAAATATAAAAAATATTTTAATAATATTTTAAAAAATAAGATTAGAAAGATAAATTAAAAAAAAAATAAAAATTCCCAGCACCCCAGTAGCCCCACCACCACACCTCCCACCATAACCCAATCCAATCCGCCTAGCCACCCATGACCAGCACTCCGCCATGGTTCAAATATGATCTCCTTACCCAGGTGATATACCTATTCCAAAATATTGATAACATTCTCTCCAATCCACTTAGCCACTTTCACCCCCCAGCCATGGGTTGTTGGGGGCGGTAGTTGGTGATGGAGAAGGGTTGGGTTGTGGTGGGAGGTGTGGTGGCTATTTGGGTGGTGGTTTTTTTTTTTTTTTTTAAAATATTTTTTATATTTAATTTAGATTTTGAGAATTTGTAGATCTAAAATTACTAAAATACATATGTCAAGTTAGTAAGTTAATGATTTTACTAACCAAATTGACAGAATGGGGAACGAGGGACACAGACATAAAACACATGGGGTATATTGACGTAGTTTGGAATATAAAAAATAAAGTGAAATTTTCAATAACATACAAGAGTCACATCGATAATTAAGCCTATAATTAATCACTCATGAGTTGATGATGGCAAACCTATATATTTTTGCCGACTAAAGATATCATGGTCATGTGAGTCATATCAGACTTATTAGCTCTTCTGTTCTTTCAATATGTTGATTATTTGAGACAATTCTCAAAACTTTTATTTTGTGCACTAGCTTTTTTTTTTTTTTTTTCCCTAACACAATCATTAAATCTATATATATATATATATATATATATATTTGAAGCACACATTTAGATAATAATTCACCGAAATGGAATACATTTACTATACACACTTCATTATATATGCCATGTGTTGAACTGTATGCTTCAAATGGAATACATTTACTATACACACTTCATTATATATGCATCATGGGTTAATATATGATTATATATGGATCTTTCTTTTTGTGTGTGATGTATTGGGTTTGGCAGCATGTGATCTTGGCTCCTTGGATCATTCATGGCGCATACTCGTTTGTGGTTAATGATGGGAAAGAAAAAGATCTATCTTATTTCCTCATCTTTCCATTTATGCTGTGGAGGATGATCCACAACCAGATATGGATCACTCTGTCTCGATACCAGACCGCCAAGGGCAATGGCCGAATCGTTGTACAAACCTCTTGAGTTTGAGCAAGTCGACCGAGAAAGAAATTGGTGAGCATTTATAAAGACCTAAATAAGTTTTAGAACTTAACTTTGACACGTAAACTCGCAATGTAATCTCATAATCCGTCTGAAAACAAAGTATCCAAGTTCTATACTTAAGTAAGGGACTTGTGCCCAGTTAAGATCATGCATCATTGCACTTGAAGTCTTAAATTCAATACTCCCCTCTTTATCGTTTATATAAAAAAAGTCCCAACTTAGGTTCTCATTAGATAGCATATAATTACTAGAACCTGAACGTCATTTGGGATTTTGTTTTGATTGTTTTTGTTTTTTTGTTTGTTTGGAATTTAGGGATGATCAAATAGTGTTCAATGGGATTTTGTTCTGCCTAGGCAGCAGGCATATGCCTGGGGCTCAAAATCTGCCACTTTGGAGGACAGATGGGGTTCTCTTGACGATTTTGCTGCATGCTGGCCCAGTGGAGTACCTCTACTATTGGCTCCACAGAGCACTTCACCATCATTTCCTCTACTCTCGCTACCATTCTCATCACCATTCCTCTATTGTCACTGAGCCAATCACTTGTAAGAAAAATAACCCTAAATTAATAGGATTTTTCTTCTGAGCATATTTTGTTTAAATAATTTTTTTTTACTTTCTATTATTGACTACCTGTTCAATAAAGATAGACCTCATTAATATATATGGGACTTACCTGTATTAAAGAAGTGGTGAGAAATGTAGCCACGAAACGTGGCACAAATAGTAACACTCATTTTATATAAATTTAGTAGGTGAAAATGTTTTAATGAAGTATATGCAAAACAAAAAACTAATAAACAAAGGTAACCTAAAATTGACATGGATTATTATTTTTATTTTATGTATATTTTGCAGCTGTGATTCATCCATTTGCGGAGCACATAGCATATTTCGTACTCTTTGCTATACCTATGTTGACGACTACACTCACGGGGACAGCTTCAATCATATCCTTTGCTGGCTATGTTACTTATATTGACTTCATGAACAACATGGGACACTGCAATTTTGAGCTCATTCCAAACTGGCTCTTCTCCATTTTCCCTCCTCTTAAGTATCTCATGTACACCCCATCGTGAGTCTCTCTCTCTCTCTCTCTCTCTCTCTCTCTCTCTCTCTCTATATATATATATATATATATAACTGATCGTACAGAAGAACCACTTTACATACATAGACTCCAAAAGGAGCGATGCATGTATCGTTTACATAATTTAGAGGTAACAAAAATTACAAGTAATTTCAGACAAAAACATAATTACAAAATCATTTTCTGTTAGAATAATTATTGTGTTACCATTGATGTTATAATAACATGATCCAATTGAAAAGGAAACGCTTGAACACGTGTACGGAGAGATATCCATGTGGACCACGCTGGTAGAGACACCCGTGTCATGATGTCATGCACAAGTGACGTTCCTCATGTGGCTCATAGCTTGTAATTAATGTTCATTTGGACCCTAATTAGAATTCATACCAGCTGCCAAACCTAAATTTTTTGGGGCTTTCAGCAAATAGGCCTAGTTTATCATGACATGTTATATAAAAGAGTGCTGTTAAACGAACTCTAAAAGTAACTGAATACACCCTACTACTAAACTATTTATTGAATTACTAATTTATTCTAATATAAAATGATCAAAAATGATATATTGAATTGTGAAACAAATAAAATTTTAATAAGTACACCTTACTCACTATATTCAAACCTTATCAGACATAGAAAAGTCTTCGTATTGCTTGGTGCTCACGAATAACGTAGTGAATACTAGTTTAGGATTAGTATTACGAAATTAAAGATTTTGATGAAACCTAAAATCTGAAAAGATGGCACAAATTCATGTAAAATGAGAAACTTGGTTAGGATTGGCATTAGAGTGTTGTACTAGGGCTATTTTTGATAGTTAAATACGGTGTACTTAGTTAATTTTATATTTTGATTAAAATATTAGGGTTAACTTAGATTATAGGGTGCATTCAGTTAATTTTAGGGTTCGTTTAGCAGCACTCTATATAAAATTTCTTAGGCTTTTGGTTCATATGAAAGGAGATTTGGGGACGAAAAATTAATTACTTTATCATGCTTGGTAAGTTCAAGCACGTGAAATAGTTGTTTGACACATCCTTGGAAACTTTGGGAAAATGGACCATCATTAAATGCACATTTTTCATGATCATTTTGTTCCATTAACAATTTAGAATTACAATATAACATTAAATGCATTTTTGTTAGTGTTGTTGAATGAACCTTAAAATTAACTGAGTACACCCTATAATCTAAGTACATTCTAATATTTAAATTAAAATGCAAAATTAACTAAATACACCCTATTTAACTACCTCTAATACATCCTAACGCTGCAAAATAAAGTCTATCAGATTTACAAGATCTTTTACATAATCAAGAGAGTATAAGATTTCTATAGGATTAATTGTTTTCAATTATCCAAGGATGCTAGAATTGATATGGAGAAGGAATGTAATGATATGATCTATTTGTCGTGTCGTGAGAAGCTTTCCGTGGAAAAGGAGGGGGAGGAGGAAGAAGAGGGCGCAAAGAGAGAATTTGTTATTGGTAAAAAATTTTACAACCTAAACCAGAAAAACCAAAATTAATACCTCTTTTGATGACTCATTCGACATGTCTGAAGCATTCATGAGACTTGTTTGCGTCAATGAATTACTAAATGACGACGAAACAAATTATTGGAGTTAATATTAAGGTTTTTGGAAGTAAATTTTTTCACTTACGTTTGATTAGGGTTAAATATGTTGAGTAGAGTGTACTTATTAAAATTATATTTATTTCACAATTCAATATATTATTTTTTGTCATTTTATATTAGGATAAATTAGTAATTTAATAAATAGTTTGAAAAAAAATTAAACAAACTTTGTTTTATATTCCTACGCAAACCAAACATGGGAAATGAAATAAAAGGGTATTTTCTATTTACTTTTCCACCATTATCGAACATGGGAAATGAATATTCTATTTCTCATCCTTTGAAAAAATACATGAAAAATTATTTCCCATCAAATCCTTATTAGAAGACATAAGTGCTTTTGTTAAAAGTACTTTTAGTAAAAGAACATTGAAATATTTGTTAAAAATCTAAGTGCTTATTGAATGTGCCTTTTCAAAAACGGCTTTTATTACTCATAAAGTACATTAAATTTTTATTATGTTAAACGTGATAATTAGAAGTGCTTTTACTTGTCATATATTATCGGTCATATGATATATCTTTAAGACTCTAAATTTCTGACCACACAAATCACATGATATATCATTATCCATGATTGATTCAATGTCGACATATGCAGGTTCCACTCTTTGCATCACACGCAATTCAGGACCAATTACTCACTCTTCATGCCAATCTACGACTACATCTATGGAACCATGGACAAATCTTCAGATTCTCTCTACGAAACTTCACTCAAGAGAAAGGAAGAAACACCAGATGTCCTTCATCTAACTCATCTAACAACACCTGAGTCCATCTATCATCTACCGCTAGGATTTGCTTCCTTGTCCTCTAAGCCCCACACATCACACTGGTACCTATGGTTGATGTGGCCTGTGACACTGTGGTCCGCGATGCTTACTTGGATCTATGGCCGTACATTTGTGGTTGAGCGGCAGCGTTTTGACAAGCTAAGATTACAAACTTGGGTCATACCCAAATACAGCTTGCAAGTAAGACCATCACGAACTTTTTACTTCTAATTTATAGGTCACTTGTCATTTTATTTTTTAATGAGATTTGATCTGTTATTTTTTGGTTTTATAAATTAATTGCAGTACTTCTTGCAATGGCAAAATGAAGCTATCAATGGTTTGATTGAGGAAGCCATACTGGAAGCAGAGGAAAAGGGCACTACTACAAAAAAGCAAAAAGACGACGGTAAATCACCGTCGTGTATTTGGTTTTTCAATGGTCGTGGAATCCACCGTCATCTTTTCCCTCATAAACCACGACGCTAAATAACCGTCGTTGTTAAACAATACAACGTCATCAAAAAATACAAAACGACGTCTTTGTACTGCAAAAAGATCTAAAAAAAGCAATCGAGGATGATAATAGACGACCAATTCTCTAAAAACACCGTCGTTAAAAAGGGAAAATATGACACATATTAAGAGAACAAAGCCGCAAGATAGACATACAACGACGACAATAAAAATACGCCGACGTTAAATATAATTTTCACGACAATAAAAAATATGACGTCTTTAAATACATTAGAAGACGACGTTATTGATACCTACTACGTCGCACATATAAACACAACCGTCGTACAATTAATTTTCCACTTCGATTTTTCGATAAAAGATGACGTGGAAATAGTTGTCAGTGTCATTATTTACGACGTATGTGTTTCTATAGTAGACGTTGAAAAACTAAACAACGTCAGTTACAAATATATGAGAGTCGTATTAAAAAATTTATACGTCCTATTTTCAGAAACAAACAACGACTATAAATATTAGACGTTGTTAAATACAACGTCGAAAAACAATAAAAACAGACGTGTTTAGTCTGCTAAAGTTCTACAACGTCTCTTATTTACAAAAAACCGTCGTGAAATAAATTTTCCACTTCGATTTTTCTAAAAAAGATGACGTGGAAATAGTTGTCAGTGTCATTATTTACGACGTATACATTTATATAGTCGACGTTGTATTTATATGTATTCATTACTCACGACGCACTTAATAATATAGACGACGTTGAACGTCTAAACAACGTCGGTTACAAATAAATGAGAGCCGTATTACAGAACATATAGACGACGTAGATTATGATGGGAGCCGTATTACAAATAACGTCGTTTAATTGTTATTAGACGGCGGTTATAATGAATTTCCGTCGGAATTAATTTCGTTCCTCTTCGTTTATAAAAGAACTTGCGACGTGGAAAATGTATGATGACGTCGTATTTTTTAACGTTCAGATTACATATCTCGTTTTTTAGACGTCGGTATTATGGGATTGGAGTTGTGTTATTTTGAATTACATGGCGGTTCTTTATCCTTCACCGACGTGATATCCTGAATAATTGCTTCACAATAGCGTCGTGGTTCTTCATTGTTACGTTGCTTTAAGACGTCGGTAAATATGCTGAATAACTGATTCACAATAACGTCGTGTTTTATTTGAACGTAGAAAGTGAAGAAATCACATTACAATATATTACAAAATTAATGTCATACACTGCCAATTACATAAGCATCATTCAATCCATATATCTTCACACCCATCTCGAATATTTTGACCGCCTAACTCACCTACCAGTTCATCAAATGTGTCAACATTTGGCATCCCTCTAGTAAATGGCTCACACTCAATTATCACATCACCTAATACTTCATCACCAATAACATCATTATATTCTCTACTAGGCATTGATAACACTACCGACCAACCACGATGCATCGGGTCGTCAACAAAAAATATTTGTTTGACTTGAGAAGCCAAAACAAATTGGTCATTCCTATGTCCAATTTTACTCAAATCTACAAGGGTAAATCCAAGTTCGTCGACTACAAGACCAGAACTATCTATCCAATCACACCTAAAGACTGGGATTGTAAACTTTTGGTAGTCAAGGTCCCAAATTTCTTGAATGACACCATAGAAACCCATATTTGAGAGAATTGGGTTTTTATCCTTGGCACTAGCAACTTGCATGGTATGTGCAAGTAAATAAACTCCACTATTTTGAGTTGTCCGCACATCATCTTGTGCCTTGATATTGAATTTAATACCTTTAATAAGATAGCTCCTATATAATGGCACTGACATGTTTGGACCAGCTGCTAGCCACCTTAAATTTTCTGATACGCCATGATTGTCTTCCTCAACTTCACTTTGAACCTGCAAATTAATCATATCTTAATTCATCCTAACATATAAATAAGAAGAAAATTAAAAGAGAAATACGTTATTCAACAACATATACCTTGAAGCGTAGCCATTGAATGAAAGTGCTATTGTGCTTATCCTGCAGCCACTTTGTTCTCTTTCTAAATTTTGGATAAGCAGTCTTGATGTGGATCATATGTTGCCTACATGACACGAAAAATTCAAGCATTACGGTCCCAAATATATAAGATAAACATAAGAAATAATTTTAAATGGAAACTTAAAGAATAAAACTCATACGTACTCGATATAAGGTAGGACTTCCTCCGTATTCTCCAAGACATATAGATGTGCTTGATTCAACAGGTTCTCCGTGAAATGTCCAATTCTTATAGCTTTGGTCAATTCCATTAAAGTATAAGTGATCCCTTATAATTCCAACCCCAAACAACTTCAAATTAACACATTTAACACATGGACAACGGATATGTGTTGTAGTTAGAAGATTTTCTACAGCAAAGTTCAAAAATGCTTCCACCCCAAACTCATATGCCTTCGATCTTCTATCCGAGTGCATCCATGACTTATCCATCTCCGACACTATAACCTATTATCTATAATAAAGTGAAAATACAGGCAATGACCATCACTATAGCAGATTATACAATGATCTAATCGCAAGTAATAAACAACAGAGACGACGGGTTTTAATCAAAAACAGACGTATTTGGCATATATAGACGACGGATTTTCAACAGACGTCGTCTATTATACGTAATACAAACGACGGTTTATGAAAAAACCGTCGTGTATAAGTAATACAACGACGGTAGTTTAAAAACACCGTCGTGTAATCGTCGTCGTACGCCTTAAAATTCGTCGTGTCTCAGTTTATTTTCAAGAACACAAAACCCATTAAGAACACAACATATATATGAAACCAAGCAAGAAACCAACATATACATGAAACCAAGCATGAAAACAATAAATCCATTCCCAATTCAACATAACATAGGGTGATTAAAAGATACGACAAAATTAAATCCATTCCCAAGTACACCTTTATTTGATCTTGTCATGAACCCATTAAACAGAAAATCCATGAACCCATACCTATAAGCACATTATTAACAGATCGCAAAGCATATACCTAAAACCCTTTAACAAAACAACCTAATATCATTCAATGAATTTACAAGGGGAAGATAGGGTTTGTACTTACAGGTTGGACGAGCTCACAGATTCGACGAGCCTGGAGAGTGCAACTTTTAATTAGAGCAGAAGTGAGAGAGCGAAATGTTATGTCGCGTGAAATCTGAAATTTTAGGTTTCAGGGATCAAAGTATAAGAATAAGAGCCAAATCTAAAAAAATTTAGGTCGCGCGAAAATTTTTAGAGCGCGCGCGTTATAAAACGTCGAAAGAAAAACCAAGGCGAAAGTTCTACAAGTACCGACGTAAATTTAATATTCCACGACGGAAACTTCATTTTTCGGATTAAGAACGTAAGGCCGTTCATTTTTCGGATTAATTTTAAATTTATTTTGAATTTTTTATATAACGACGACTGAAAAACCACGTCGGTGTTAAGAAATTAAAAACGTTGTAAATTATATAAACCGACTTACATATTAAAATGACGTCGTTTAAAGCGTAAACCATGTCGTATGTTTTACTGTACGACGTAAAATATGTATTCCACGACCCAACCACCGTCGTTAAAAATTAATACACTAAACCCATAAAATTAAATTATACAATTTAAAAAATTAAGTTTATAAAAGGTTTTATGGTTTTAAAGCCTAACATATAACATAGACTACCCAAAAATTATACTTTAAAAATAAACCCCAATAAATAACAACCCTAATCTCTAAACCCTAGACTCTAAACCCTAAACCATAAAACTAGAAGTGATTTTATGACTCATCAAAACAATTTTGTTTTGGATGGTCATTTTAAATTTTTGTTATTCAAAATGAATTTTTTCAAGGTTTATGTGGAAGAAAATATATCAATGACTTCATAGGAGTTGACTTTTCAATTTTCTGATTTATTTTATATTTATTTTGAATATTTTGATATAAAAATAATAAAATATTCTTACCATACAACAAACCACGTCGGTGTTAAATAAATTGTAGACGTTGTAAATTGTAATAGACTACTAAGTCGTTAAAATGACGTCGTTAAAATGAGAAACCATGGCGGCTATTTAACTATACGACGTAAAATATATATTTTACGACTTAACCGCAGTCGTTACATAAACGTCGTCGATTATACCCTGAACCCTTAAGAAATTGAAGATATTGTAAACCATTAACGACTCAATTGTTCAAAGAACGTCGTCTAACTATTTTTTTACGTCGTATTTGTTTAAAACACGCAACAACAAAATACGACGGTTATTGACTTTATTAGGTCGTTGGAAAAGTATTACACGTCGGTTAATCAATTTGTATGTTTGTTTTTTTTTTAATTTAAGAAAACCTCAACAAATTTTTACATTACATATTATAGAGAAAATTGGTACATTATACATAAATATCAAGTGTTCAATAATTGCCCTGTTTAATAATTTGGAAAACAAACTCTGCCCATTCATTCCGGACTTCATCAATGGCTTCTTGGGGGTATGAAGCTTCCTGGTTTCCCTTGGCATACTGCATAAACAATGACTATTAGGGTTTATAAATAAAAAGAAATTCAATCACAGACGACGATATTTTTCATAACCGACGTAGTATATCCATTCAACGACGTTAATTTTACACGACCGTCGTTGATAATACAAAAAACGACGTGAAATGTATGAAGGTAATTTCTTCTTACCTTATTCTCAAACCCCAAGGAAGGATCCATGATGATGTCCCTCATGAAGCGCATTACATAATACCCGCATTCGACATTGCTGGGTTGCTTTGGTGTGCCTGAGAGAGTTTTCCAAATTACATTTTTACGTCCTGCTCGGGCTATGTGGGTATTATATATTTTTAAAGCACTGTTCACGATGTTTTTGGCCTCTTCATCGACCACACGATTTCCTGGCAGAGGATCCAGAAAATAGACGGTTTCTCTCTTTGCTCTTACAATCAGCAAAATCCAATGACGGCTGCACAAAATTAATATAAAAACGACGGTTATTTACAAAAACGACGTATTATAGTATTTCACACGACGAAGTAAAGTAGCTAACGACGACATTATATATTTATCACGACGATAAATAAATACCGACGTGGTTAGTAGTTTCAAACGACTAAATAAAATAAAACACCGACGTGGTTAATTTATAAGCTGTCATTTATTGAAAATCATAAAAACAAAATCCTAAGGAGACTAACCCTGGATTGTAAGGCATCATGAAAATCTGTTCACCGTCTGTCTTCTGAAGTCGAGCTGCTACGAGTCGTGATCTTTCAGTTATTGTGCCAGAGTTGGCACTAACTGTAGCAGGGTCGATAAAGCCAACCATACTGCACATATTGGCTTTTTTCAAAACATCGTGTAAGTACCTAAACAAATAAAATAATATAAACAAGTCAGCACACAAAACACGACGGTTATGTATAAAAAAACGACGTATTATAATATTTCACACGACGTACTGAAATAGATGAGGACGTTATAATATATTTATCACGACGGTTGTTAGTTAAGACGACGTGGTTAGTTAGTTAAGACGACGCAATATATAAACCAACGAGTTATTATTTTAGAAGTACAAACCTCATATATACAGCCAATACAGTAGCTCCAATTTCTTCCATGCCTGCAAATTGTGTAATATCTTCAGGCAGGAGGAAGGTATCGCGCTCACCACCAAACACCTCCTTATCAATTGTAAATTGGACTGTCTTATCCTCAGGCAGGAGTGTCGTTTCCACAAAACGACAAAGGGTTTTTAAAGAAGATGGCGCCTCCATTTTTGAATAAGCACCAACTTCAATAACCTGTTTAAAGAAATAAAAAAAATGACGTGGTAATTCAATAAAGACGACGGTTTAAGTAATAAAACGTCGTCTTAAAAGTATTTAAACGACGGTGAAAAAACTGTCGTGGTAATTCAATAAAGACGACGGTTTTATGAATAAAGCGTCGTCTGAAACCATTTAAACGACGGTGCAAAAACCGTCGTTTAAATATTTTATTACGTCTTAAAAAAATTCCGCCGTCTAAGTTTTAAACAAACGACGGATTAAATAAAAATATCGACGTCTGAAATTTTGAAAAACAAATAAAAAAGGCAAAGTTATGTGAACATACCTTGTCGTCATGCTTTTCTTCATCTTCTTTCTCCTTTTCTTCTTCCTTCTCTTCATCTCTTTTTTCTTCTTCCTTCTCTTCATCTGGCTGATGTTTCCCCATTTTGGCAGTATCATCCTCCAAATGTAGGGATCTCACATCACCTCCAGAGCAGCTAGCTTTGTCAGACATTGGATTTTTGGGGCTTTGGCTAATTCTTGGTTTAAGCATGCTTGGATCAAAATTGGGAATTAATTGGGAAAGCTGACTCAGGAAATGCTCCCTCTCAGCCTCTACCAATTGTTTTGTCCTAGCCTCCATCCTTAAGGCCTCTTCCCTTGCCTTAGCCTCCATCTTTTTAGTCTCTTCTTGAAGGAGAACTCTTAAACTGTCCTTCAAACGGTCGTCAAAGCTCACCCTCTGTGGTTTGGGCAAATTGAAATATTGCCTTGGGGAAACACCAGCACCAACTCCCCTCAGTCTGCCTGGATGCTCGGGGCCCAAAGCCATGGTCAGCACATCATTGCTGCCATCTACTCTGACTTTGCCTTCCGAGACTTGTTTCTGCAATTCATCCTAAAAAAAGATAAACAAAAAAACACACGACGGTTATTTATGTACAAACGACGTATTATATAATTTCACACGACGCAATAACGTATAAACCGACGTTATTATAACTTATCACGACGGTAGTTATACCGACGTGGTTATTTATTTAAAACGACGAAATGAATAAACAACCGACGTCTTATGCTATAATTAAAGATAACAGAGTAGTGATTCCTATTTAGACCGTTAACGACGTTTTTAAAAAATTTTCGACGTGGTAATATCATTCACACGACGCGAAAATGAACCACCGACGTCTTATGCTGTAATTACAGAAAACATAGTAGTGATTCCTATTTAGACCTTTAACGACGTTTTTAAAAACTTTTCGACGTGGTAATATCATTCACACGACGAAAAATATAACATACGACGTAATAAGAATAATTCACAGTTTAATAAAAATTTAAAACAGAGTGATAGTAGGCTTACAATTAATTTTGCTTTCTCTGCCACCTTTGGATCAGGGATGTTACCATGTTTGTCCTGTCTAGCTCTCTTCCATAAGGTAGATCGATCAATTTCTACCCCAGGCATGGTTTCCTCCAATTGATCCTCCAATCCAGCATATCCTTTTCGAGACAATCGATGATTGTACTCGAGTTTCTCCCTAATCTGTGCATGTTGAGAATGCACAGACTCAAAATCTTTGGATAGCCTTGAAGCTACAAAGGCATCCCATTGTGCTTTCTCTATGAATTTATATGTTTCAGGGGGTTGGCTTAATTTCTCCCTGTCATTGGTGTATGGAAGGATATAATGCCTCGTTAGTGTAGACTTGAAATCCTTCCATTTCTTGGAAGCAGAAGCTAAAACAGAGGTCTTGCCCCCTTGGCCTAAGACAAAAGCCATGTCAACTGCTTCCCAAATCTGCTCCTTTATATCCTTGGGGATTTGGGACCATTTCTTGTCCACAAGTGGGATCCTGGAGCGTGCCAACACACCAATATACGACTGCATCTCAATATGTGCTTGGCCAACACCTTTCCCCCTTTTATTGTACTCAACAATTGGCCTCAGTTTCTGAAGCTTTCTCTTCACAACACGAGGCATTGTGCTCATACCTCGACCAGTCTTTGAATCATCTGAGATTGTTGTCTGGCTGGTTTGTTCTGTCTCAGCAGATGATGAAGCAAACTTCATCTTCTTCGAAGACTTCATCTCCTTCGAAGACTTATCTTGAGGAGCTACCATTCCAAGCTTCTTGGAGCCAGAATCCTTAGTTTGTTGTTGAGAAACCATTTTAACAGACAAAACTGCAAGTGAAAATATTTCAGGAAAACATTAAGAACACAAACGACGGTATTAAAAAAATACGACGTATGATATGATTTTAGACGACGCAATGAAATAATCTCAGACGTAATAAATGTTTAAAACCATTATTTATATAACGTCGTGGTATATATGTTCACACGACGTCAATAGTAATACACCGTCGTGGTAAACTATTATTTATATAACGTCGTGGTATTTATGTTCATACGACGTCAATAGTAATACACCGTCGTGGTATTAACATTCACACGACGTAAAACAATAAGATATTTTGTCGTCTATATTAGATACCAACCCTAGTTTCTTTTTCTTTATATTTTATCAAATAAGGGAAAAACAAAAACCATTGTTCAGCGAAATCAAACCTGCAATTAAACAAGCATATAAAAAAAGACTATTATTTTAAAAACAACTTTGTCAATTTTCAGACGACGCTAGAACAACTGACGAACCGTCGTGGTCTACCGTCGTCTTATTTAGTTGATGTAGTTGTCTTCAAAGTTGGAAACTTTCTCTCTTTGTCTGTATATTTTATCAAACTTGGAAAGAAGTAATATGATTTTGGCCAGAAAAAAGGTAAAAAGATTTTTCAAACAAAAAACGTATGAGCATGCAAAACAGTAACCAAAATAGTGAAAATGAAAGCTTACCTTTTGCGTGCAATGAAAGCAAGAGGAAGATGATCGATGTTTAAGTTCAGAGACGACGAAGAAGACGAGAGGAAGACGATGAGAAACTCTGACAATGCTCTGACAAGGAAAAAAGACGAAAAGGTTTCTCTGGGAGATTGAAATTTTTAATCGGGTTTGGAAACAGTGCATGTGTAAGTCGAAAAGTTGCTTACATATAAAACCATTTCAAAAAAATAATACGGCGGTTACATTTAACTACGTCGTTTTTAACTAAAACGACGCAATATTTTTCATTCGACGTGGAATCATTTCATTTAACGTCGTTAGGTTTAATATAACCGACGTGGATTTTAATTTTTAAATTATGAATAGAATTTTTTTTCCCGTGACCTTTCAGTTTATTTTTCAATTACAGTGCGTTATAAATAGAGTTTTTTTTCCGGAGGAAATTTAAAACGAAGGAAATTAATATTCTGCAATATGTAAAGTTTCTTTTTTGGATGACAGATTTAAATAAAATAAGAATATAAAAACAACAAATGTGTAAGTCAAGTAGACGAAAAGTTGCTTACATATAAAACCATTTCAAAAAAATAATATGGCGGTTACATATAACTACGACGTATAAATTACAAAATACGACGGTACATTTAACTTCGGACGTGGTAAATAAATACGACAGTAGTTTGTAGGTACCGTCGTAGTAAACTCAAAAATTAAAGTACATAAGTAATAACTCGCGTCATGGTATATTATTTAACACGTCGTTTTTATTAATTTACCGACGTGGATTTCTGTAATATACGTCGATCATACCGACGTTGATTTTACAATTTAAACGGCGGTTTTTTTGTAAGGACCGCCGTTGGTTTTAAAAATTTATTCTATAAATTTGTCGCTTTCATTCATTTTCGGTTTACATTTAAGGTTCCAAGTTCTTCCTCTCTCAGTCTCTCATGTCTCAAAGATAATAATTTGGATGTTTTCTCAAAGAGAAATTGAGCTTACTCGCATCAAATATATGTCCACAAGAAGAAGCTTGTCAACTAGCCTTCTCACTTCCTTGATCAAGCCTGATAGGACACTTAGTGCTTCTGAATACTCCTTGCTTTCCATCAAAAGAGATGCAAGCCTGGCCTCCACTCGCTGTCGAAGGAAAGTTCGCTTCTCAGGGAAATCTGAAGATCAGATGTGCCTGATCCTCTGCTTGATTTTCTTGCCTAAGAAGATCCGTCGGATTTATTGTGATAGCCTCTTCCTTTATCCGTAGAGCTTCAGAAGAAGAAGATGAGTTTCAAGAATGCGATAAAGAATAGAAATGGCTTCAGATGGCCTCTAAAGCATGAGCAATTGAATCAGTAGTTTCTGGGAGATATGATGAAGACATTGTCAATGCTTTGAACTACACAAGTCCTGCAGAAAGATATGTTAAAGAAACTGAAACAACGGCGGTTTTCTGTTCTACCGTCGTCTTTTCTCGTCGTCTATATTAAGTTACGATGGCGGTAGATTTATAATTACCGACGTAGATATTTTGTTAAACGTCGTTAAGTGTACTACAACCGACGTGGATTTTAATTTTAAATTATAAATGGAGTTTTTTTTCCCGTATTCTTTCAGTTTTAGTTTTCAATTCCAAAGCGTGATAAATAGATTTTTCTTTCCCGAGGAAATTTAAAATGAGGGAAATTAATGTTCTAGAATTTGTAAACTAACACGACGCA